>NW_007249130.1:110319-248978 GCF_000164805.1 Carlito syrichta
GTAGGGGTGGGGCTTTGTCTCCTGTTTTGCTCTGTTGCCTTAGGAACTGAGGTAAAATTTGTTGATGGGTGGGCGGGGCAATGGAAGTCTCTGCCTGGAGAATGGTGAGGCAGTTTATGCAGATCTGTTTTTCTTTGCTTGTCTGGGTCCCCCAGCTTGGGGTCTCGTGCTGAGTGCCTCAGTCAGGGTGGGCCCGGAGTTCCAGAGCTCCAAAGCTCCAAAGGGCAGGCGGTGAGTGGTGAGAGTGGCCCTGGGTTCCCCACAGGGACTTCAGCCAGGAATGGGACCGGTGTCTCTGAGGGGCTGGCGCCCAGAGCCTCCCTGAGTGAACGGTGGCTTGGTGCCGGGTGCCGGGCTGGAGACAACGTAACCAGGGAGGGAGCTGGGAGGGGGCTGGAACCCGAGACTCCCACACATGCAGTGGAACTGCAGCAGCAGGGGGCCGCTGCTGGGGGCCTGCGTGGGTTCAAAAGTCCCCAGACCTTGCACCAGCGCAGCTGGTGGTAGACTGGGGGATGGGCGAAGAGAAGTAAGAGTCTTTTTGGGAACTCACATTCAGAGAATCTCACAAGTTCACCTATGCCGTCGCCATCTTTTTGTATAACACTTTTAAAAGAAAAAGTTTAGAGAGATGGAGATGCCATTAGTGGCATTTGCTGTCAGGGTTTAGGAAAGAGGAGAGAGGGAGAGAGGGGTGATTGTGGCTGTAAAAAGCAGCATAAGGAATTCCTGTGATGAAATCACTGTGCATCTTTATTTTGGTCAAATTTATGTATCTACACAGGTAATCATATTGCATCAAACTAGCACACACCGTTGCTGAAATTTGAACATGGTTGGTTGGTTTCACTGATGTTGATTTGTTGTATCAATTTCCTGGTTATGATCTTTTCCTATAATTGTGAGGAAAACTGGGTGGAAGCTATGTGAGATCTCTTTGTGTCATTCCTCACAACTGCATATGAATCTGTAATTTCTTAAAATTAAGAATTTAAAAATCAGCATACACTCTGGAGTAAACTTTCTTTGTCCCCATCTGAGACCTCCTACATATTTTTTTGATGACATCAGGCATTTTACCTAATATTTCATGGCTACATTTTCTTCATGTGAAAAATGAAAATATTCTGGCATTGAACTCTTATACATGTTGATTAAATACCAGTGATATATGTAAAGAACTCAACACAGTGCCTAGCACAGGGTCAGCCATAGATAAATGTTATTTATTATTGTTAATTAACAGAAAATTCTGAGAGTTAAACACCGATCTATCTAGTACAAAATTTTATTATTTAATTCAAAGTTAAAATTATGGACAAGTTGAGTATTCTTTTCTCTAACTTCACTCAAAAATATTAGAATTGCCTGAAGAGTTTTCAGTATTATCAATACTAGGAGCCCACAGTTCAGAGATTTTAATGGTCTAGGATGGGGACTCAGCAATTTTTAAAATGGTTTCCAGTTAATTCTAATGTGCAGCCTTGATAAAGTTTCACTACTGTGCACAAGGTTCACTTTTTATTGTCTGTTTAAAAGTTTCAAGATAGATTCCTCTGAAGTTTGGTGACACTGGAAGTTTTGCTCTGCCTGCCCTGGTGAAGGGCACCATTTCTCAGAGGATAACTCCCCTAAATGATTATGACTCCCCCCCACCCCCTAGATGCTTGTGGCTATAATGGAGTGATTTCTAATCTATAGATATTCCACAATTGGATGGAGACATCATGTTCCCAGGAGAATCCTGGCATACATCAAGGAAACAGCAACCACCATAGCATCACAACATAAACTCAGTTCTACTAAGACCCAGCACAGACATGAAGGAGAACATTTGGAGGAGAGTTCCTTTTTCTAGTCACCTATGAATGCAAGTTCGGGCCTTTCTTATAAACTATGCTTTTCAGTTCTTACTGCTCAAAGGTAGATACAAGACACGGGAAGTATTCTAATCAATACACTTTGGTACTTTTCCGAAGAGACGTTTAAAAGGAAAAAATCCTCTGCTTTTTAGTTTTTCAATATTCTATGTGTTATAATAAAACAAAAGGCAAAACTATTAAGAGCTTTCTGCTTGTTTTGCTTTCTTTTTCAAAACAAATGCATAAAATTCATACAAAGGACATCCAATTTATTTACTTATTTCAGCTATAATCTCTTTATACTATGTCAGCACACCCTCAAACACTCATTCAGGGCTTCTACATAACAATCACAGTCCTCCCGTGGCCTCACTACACATGGCAGACCCTCTTCTATGAGGAGCTAGATGTCCTCCTACTGTTGAGATTGGCCTGCTGGCCCGTGGCAGCTCCAAGCCTACACCATAAGTTAAAAAAATTCTGGCTTTGAGTTCTCTTGGAATTCGGTTGCCAATAAGGGTGACTGATAATAGTAATGTTGATGATAACAAAATAGTATATTGTGACTTGCTTGGAGTGGCCAACTTAAGAAGGGAAATTAGTAACTGTGTTCCAGAACTGAGGAAGACAACTCAGAAATGTAACACAAGGGAGGGAAGCCAGCATTTAAATGCAGGTTTAATTTGGATATGAATAGTTTACAGACTTCATTCCTGACCTGACTATGAAATAATAGTTTCTAAACACAGTTTACATATCTATTCTTTCAATATAGTTTTGTTTGTTTGTTTGTTTGAGATGTGGTCTTGTTCTGTCACTGAAGCTTAGCGTGTAGTGGCACTATCACGGCTCACAGCAGCCTTGAACTCCTGGGTTCAAGTGATCTTCCCAACTCAGATTCACAAGAGGCTGGGATTGAGTCATTGAGATTATAGGCATATGGCATCATGCCCAGCTATTATTTATTTTATTTTATTTTTTTGTAGAGGTAATGTCTTACTGTGTTACCCAGGCCGGTATTGAAGCCTTGACCTCAAGCAATCTTCCCACTTCAGGCTCCCAGATTGTTGGGATTACAGACATGAGCCACTGCACCTAGCCTATTCTTTCAATACAGTTTTTTTTTCCTAAGTTACATTAATATATATTTATCAATAGATCAATTAGAAAAGCACTCTGTTAACTAGACTATAGACCTGCAGTCAAAAAAAATTTTAAGGTGTTTTTGAGGAGATGTAATATGAAAAGGGAAGCAAACTATTTCATAACACAGATGAGATGCCACATAATACAAAGCTGAGAGAAAGCAAACTAATTTTAAGCTCCCAAAATTTGGGGAAGTAAGACTAAAATTTGCACTCATGTTTCTGATGAAAGATCTCAAATTGAATACTGTGAATTATTCTAGGCCATTAATAACCACAAACTGCTTGGAATAACCATGGCAACAACCAGTAGCAATGTACAGTACAATTACCCTGATTACCATAGAATTAGCACAAAACAAATGTTTGTTCTTTTCCTAAATAGATGTATTATGATGAGGATAATGGCTTCCTACTTACCCAGGTTTTCTCAACACCACTCCTACCTTGAACAATCGGAAGATTACATCTTTACTTGACATTTGTTTCCCATTTTTTTAAATCATAAATTTCATTGAGTATATTGAAGGCATGTTTCTGAATTCTTTCCTCAATAACCCAGGACAGTGCAGAGGGAAAAGGGTGGTAGCTGACCTTTTCTTTCCATCCCCTCTTGACTCAATGACACTCAAGAAAACATAACACATGCATTCTTTCATTCTGGGACCAGGAGGGGGGTTGATAACCTATACATGGCCCACCTGAAATGCATGTTAATTGAAATCATGGAATTTTGGTGTCTTCGGTGTTCCAGAGTATGGGCCCGAAAGTCTGCTTGCTGACTGGTATATATGGTCTGTGAGGAGGAAGGCGCACCACAGCAGGGTGTGTTAGTTACCTGCCTCTGTGCACCTGACAGAGACACAGTCAGACCAGGTACCCTGAGAGCCGGCAAGTGGAGATGGAAGTCTAGTCTCAGCCTCTCAGCTTGCTGATGCTGTGAGCCACGATGACAGCTGGCACTTGGCTGTCCCCAAAACCCCCTTTCACGATACCCAGAACCACGCTTCCACACGCGATTGAAGCAATTAGCTGCCGTGCGGCTGATGTACCCCGCAGAGGACTGGTGGCTCGTCTGACACATCTGGGCACTGAAAGTAATTGAAACAGCTGCTTCCGCCCATATGGCAGCGAAAGCTGGTCGTGCAAAGTCTGCTGCCTGGGCTGCACCAACCTCCGGCAAATTAGCCATCATTAATACCCAGATCTGACCAGCATACACAGAGCCTCTAATCAAGACAGCTGGGGGGTGGGGGGAGATGGCTGAGGAGGAGAGTCCCATTAAGATTTCTAAATGGCATCCCAGGTTAAAAAATAAAACACACACACAAGCACAAATTACTATCTTCCTCTTCCTGAACACTTTCACTCCCCCTGCCTGACGAGGACAGGCTGTGTCTGTTGATGTTCTTCGTTAGGAGATTGCTAAAATAGCAGTGCGACTTTCTGGAAGTGTCACACTGCTCTATGCAAGCCTACCATCTTGCAGTTATAAATAGCTGGTTGCAAGGAGAGTGAGAACAGGGTGTTGTGCAGTCCTGGTGCGCTGGTTGGCCCTGAAGCCCACAGAACCACAGTAATCAAGGACCTGCTCGGGAAAGGGGACCAGCCCCTGAACCGGGATGGGGAACATAGGTGACTTTGCCTCTTTTCTGCGAGGTGCCATACTGGCTTTAGAGGGATTTCCTTTTAATCTCTCCACTAACCTCTCAAGGATGGGCCTTCTATTCTGATATCGAATTTTTAGGTAAAGCCTGGGAGTTAGTTGTTGCAAATGAGCCTTGTTGACAGGTGAGAGGTCACGTGTCATCTGGCAGGTAAAAGGGAGCTGTCTCATCCCTGACACAGAGATTGATTACAGTACAGGCTGCAGCTTCAAAGGACTGTGCTGACTCAACTTCCACGTTGTGGGATGGGACAGGCGGCTGTCTCATTTATACCCCAGAACTGATGTCATTTTTCAGATGGCTTGTCATTATGCCTGACAGCACTCCCCGTGTAGGTGGTGTGGTACATCTGGGCACGGGGTGGTGGAGTGGATGCGTAATCCCAGAGATGTCAGAGACTCATCCTGAATGATCGGATGGTACAACCTGCCACTAACCCTTGAGGCCAGTGACAGTTCAAGCTCAGGGATTTTAGTTATTTGAAAAATAGAAATTTTTTTAAATGAGTTAGATTTGAACAAGAAAATATAACTGCTATTAGATGTGTCATTACTCTAGCTCCTGATTTCATCTCTGAGTTTCATAGAAAAATGTCTTTTCTGTGACAGAAACTCTTGCCTACTATACTGATCCAGTATATTCTTCCCGGAGTTGGGGTGAATCAATTCTACTTGCTTTCTTGGAGAATGTTTTTACTTTCTCCCTGTTGTTTACCTTTGCTGACCTGTTCTATGTGATAACTAATATAAAACAAATACTAAATAATTATTGCAATGTGAGACAGTTATTTAATTTGTTGTTGAACTAAACAGAGGTTTTTTTCACCAATCTTGAGGTCATTGAGCTATTGTTTTTCTGGGATTTTTGCTTAGAAAGTAAAGGAGGACAGTAAAGTTTCCCTTTGTAAATGTAACAGACAAGCAATTTTTGTCAAAATAGCTACTTGGAAACAACATGATCAAAGTGAAGGATACAATGGAAATATTTTCCGGTATAGCTCCAAACACTTCTCACTGTGATTACTATTATGCAGGGTTGACTTTTAATGCAGAGATTGGTTTTATAGTAGGCTTTTTTCATTCATTCCCCTCCCCCAGGTATTCTTCAGCTCAGTGAACATGGCTTCCCCTTTAATGCATGTTCAGTGTTTTTGCTCTCACTTCAAACTTATTCCATTGTGACTGTCTTGCTTTACTGGGTTGCTGATTACTTACCACCATATATAAATAATAGTATTTATTGAAAAGTAACAATTGCTCATGCTTATTAATTTATTGATTTAACAAATGTTCATTAAGGGCCTACTGTGTGCCAGGCACTGTTGTACATCCACTGGGGATATCATCGTGACCAAATCCTTGTCTTTGTAGAGGCCAAGGGAAAACTTCCCTTTTGCCCTCTAAAGGTTTGCTGAAAAACCAACTGACAAAAGACAGACTAATAGGAGAAAAGGCACACAAATTTAATAACATACCTGTGTGAGAGGTGGGTAGAAATCACAGAGAGATGACCCCACCACACAACGGGGTACAGATAGTTATATACTATTCTGAAAGAAAAGGGAGATGGTGAAGTGTAGATGCTTTTAGGAGAATTCAGTAGGTTTGAAGAACATACGTGGTCTGAGATAAGTCTGCTGGGCTCACAGAGCACACAATGCTTTCTGACAAAAGGCTTTTCAGGTGTGTTGACAGACTCTTTTTTTCCTGTGGTATGAGTTCAGTAAATAAAAATGCAGGGAAGAGACCAGAGTTCATTGTTTTATTCTTTGGTGGATCTACACTTCATGCAGATAGGGGAAGTTCAGGGAGCAACTTTATCCTGTGCTTTGAGAAACAGAAGGCGGTGGGAAAAGTCAGAGGGAACTTGAGAGGCTTCTTCTTTATATCAGCACGTTAAAACACTATATTATGGGGTGTAATTATTTGAGCCTCCACATCTTCATGGAGCTTTCAATCTAGTGAGAAGTGCTAAAAAAGAACACACGCACACACACACACACACACATGCACGCACGCACGCATGCACACACACATAGTCTCCAGTGTGGGTGAGTGCTAGGGCATAAAAAGAATGAAGCATGTGGGAGAAAAGACTGTGTGCAGAATGTCAAACACTCAGGGTGTCAACCTGAGAGATTGACATCTGAGCAAAGGCCTGAAGGAACAGAGGACAAGAGCCATGTGAATACAACTGGGAAGAGCCTTCCAGAGGGAAGAGCCAGTCAAAGGCCTTTGTGCTCTGTCAGTTGGAAAGCACCAAGTGCCCAAGGTGGCTGGAGGGGCGTGGGCAGGGGCAAAGTTAAAATCAAGGAGAAGGAGGTGATGATGATGTGGGAATGCTCTAGATCTTTGTAGGATTTAGGATTTTCTCTAGATGAGATGGTAAAATCAGAGTTCTGAGCAGTAGAGTGTCATGTTTCAACTAATATTTTCACAGACTATGCCAACCTCTCTGAACTTGTTCAAAGGGGACAGTGAAAAAGCAGGAGACCAGTTAGAATGCTACTGCAATATCCAAGCAGAAAATGCCCATGGTTTGAACCAGGTGGTCATTGTGCAGGAGGTGAGGGAGAATGGAACCTAGATGCACGTTGGAGGAAGAACCCAAGGATTAGCCAAGGAATTAGCCCAAGGATTACCTGAAGTATGAAAGAGAAGAGTCAAGGTTATTGGCCAAGGTTACTGAATCTTTGCTCTGTACCAGACTCTGTGTTAAGCCTTTGTATTTATTATTTCATTCATTTAACCATCAAACACTATATGGTGTAGGTGGGTGAATCTTTAGCATTCTGCAGGGTTGAAGTAACTTGCTAAGGTTGTGTCCAAGAAATAGTGACAGACACAGGGCAGGAGCCTGTGTGACTTTAGTGCCCCAAAATTGCATCACTGCCTTCCTTTGAAGAGTCAAGGGAAGTACAAAACTGAGAGCTAATTTTCAAGTTTGGTTTGACTTTTTCAGTCATTAGCTACCTTTAGTCACCATGTTCCAAGTTTTAGCGTAGCTTCCTGTTCAATGATAACTGGGGTGGATGGTTCTAATGCCATGCTTTAATTTGAAGTCTCTAGTTTAAAAAAAATGATTTGCCCTATGTTTTTAAATATCTTTTAAAACTGGAGTCGCAATTCCCAGAACTTTTTTTATTTACCCAGTGGTTATATAATATTCCCTTTCATTTTCTTAATTCTTTTTCTTCATAGGTTAAAATTCCTAACCCATCAAGATAGAATGACTTTATCATGAGATGTTTCCAAACATTATCTAGATAGTCATTGCTAGGACTCAACTCTCTAGAAATCATTTTCTAGTGTGACAGTATATCCCCACTGAACTTAGGTGACATAGTCTAGAGTCACGTTTCAAAATTGGACAGATACTTTTAAATTGAATGTTCCTCAGGGAGTGACTTGACAGCATAGTAGGCAGTTAAACTGTCTACAGTTGAAATCCTTACTTTAGCCGGGCTCGGTGGCTCAGCCTGTAATCCCGCACCTTTGGGAGGCTGAGGTGAGTGGATTGGCTGAGCCCGCGGGTTCGAGACCTGCCTGGGCAACTTGGCGAAACCTCACCTCTACAATAAATCAAAAATCAGCCGGGCGTGGTAGCGCGCGCCTGTAATTCCAGCTACTCGGAAGGCTGAGGTGGAAGCATCGCCAGAGCCCAGCAGGTCGAGGCTGCGGTGGCCGGGAGCGGCCACTGCCCTCCAGTTTGGGCGACGGAGTGAAACTCCAACTCAAAAAAAAGAAATCCTTACTTTGAAAGTCTTAGCTGTGTGGTATTGGTTGAGCTACTTTACCTCTCTGTGTTTATGTGTCCTCTTTTATAAAAATGGAGATAAATAATATCAATGTTAAAGTGTGGTTGTGAAGATTATTACCATGTTCAAGGTCCTTAGAATTATAGCACAATAAATTCTTAATACCAACTGGATTTTTTAAAAAAAAGTAATGATACTCATTGTCGTCGTCACCATCATTATACAATACATTCCTGGCTAAAATGTATCCACCAGGTTGTGGTTGCATTGAAAATACTCAATTAGAGGCAAGTAATATTGAGGTTGCCTCTTTCAAACACTTAGATATGTCTTTAATCGAAACACATGTATATCTTACACAATGACTAAAATCAAATACTTTAAAATTATGTTTTACAAGCAATTCAGGGACCATGACTACTTGTGCTTCAGAGTTAATTACTGCCAGTCTGACTAAAAATTATGAAGCACTTTTTCAGACCCACCCCTACTATTTATGGGGCTCAGGGAAATAGCACGGAAGCAGGCTTGTATACCATATATTTACATATTTAAAAGATTTTGCACCCTGTATGTATAGCCCAGATCTGAAAACGAGTGTTCCTTCCTGGACTCTGAGTGGGATATATGATCACTGGAATTGCATTTTATGTTTCATCCTCACTCCATGGGCTGACGGTCATTTGCTCTCTGTGCCTGAAATCAAAATGACCTTGGATAATGAATGGGTCCATGACAATAAGTGCCTCATGAAGGCAAGGAAAGAGTTTCATGATTTTACACTGTTCTTGTGGCAGGAGCCCTTGTAAGAACAGGCCCACGCAGCTCAATATCACACCCTGGAACACAGCAGAAAAGAAAGTGTCTTCCTGCAAACCCCAGAGAAGTCTTATCTACCTGACCTGCAGGAGGTTAACTGCAAATAGTCTGTGGGGAAAACAGCATAGGACTCTTACCAACCCTCCCACTGGACACGGACATTCTCCTTCCTTTGTCTCTAACTTTAGGTTCCTATGATGATGTCTATTCAGGAATGAGAATCCAATAGAAAGAAGGATACAGGATAGCACTGAGAAAGACAGACAAGAAAACTCTTGTCACTTCTCACAAGTCTAATATTTCCTTTGTCTTTCCATAGATTTCTTAATAATAGACTACATCTTCACCAAATAATGTGCTTATTGGTCCAACTCTAAGATAGATATGTTTTGCTTACTTGGCATGAATTGATCCCTCAGACAGCTTTTAATTAAGTTATCTTCACAATAGAGGCAGGAACTAACCTTTTCACATGCAACATTCTACAGATTCCAAGAGTAAAGTAAGACCTAATGTTGTGCATGACGGAGAGTCAGATTGGTCATCAAACCCCATTTTGTGGGCCAAGAGCAGCTTCACTTCAAATGTTCCTTTAAAGCCTGTGGATCAAACCTCTTTACCAGCTGGCTTGGAAGGGCAAGAAATCACCACCAGAGCAATAGGATTTGCCCTGTGTGTGTGTGTGTGTGTGTGTGTGTGTGTGTGTGTGTGTATGAAATGATGGAGCCTCCCTAATTCATGTTAAGAGTTTTATGGTGGGGTGGAGTCCGGGGAAGGTGGCTTATAAGTCATAATATTTTCTTCTTTTAATTTAATACTTGAGAAAAGCGAATAAGCACCTCAGCAGTGCTACAGAGGATAAGTTGTTTTTTTTGTTCTCTCTCTCTTTTTCTGCTAATATCTCGGGTCCCTTTTCTTTCATAGCACTGTGATAAGTGAGTAGGAAATCAATTCATAGGGTAAAAAGACACAGTCTAGTTATTTCCTCTTTTAGTTATTTGCATCTTGCTTCTATTGTAGTCCCTGTGAAAGGTGATCTTTATGGATACTTCAAAAAAGAGAGTCAGCAACCCAATACAAAGAACCTGATGTGCAGCAATGTATTCAGTATTATTTTGCAAATTTCCTCTGTGAAAGCTGATAAGCAAGCAGTAGAGTTGGAAAATGAAATTCTCTATTGACTTCAGACTCAAACTTCATCTCAATTGCTGACAAAACATAACCAATCCTTTAATTACTCCCAATAAAGATCATATGCTTTAGCAACACATTTCTTCACTTATTTCCAAGTGTATTTGCAACAGCCTAACAGGACCAGAGCTCCTGTAGATGTTTTTACTTACTAGAAAATACTCATTTTTTCAATGACAAAAAAGATTTCAAGCTCTGATGTAGGAAACAGTCCTAAAAAAATTCAGAGAGTATACCCATGACTAAGATTCTCTGAAATATGACATGTCCTTATACAATTTTCTCATGTTTCAGGTCAAAATTGAATTGCTTCTAGTCACAAGGTAGTATGAGCCACACAGAGAAAAGGATAGATACACTGTGATCTTTCTTTCTTTCTTTTTTTAGTAATCTATAAACTAATATTATAAAGATCCAAAATGAATAAATTGTGTTTCTGTGACATAATAATTCAGAACTATCCATGTAAGAGTAATCTTTAAACCAATGCTGTTTTGTTTCTGTACTAGCTTTTCTGCTAGTATTTAAAACCATCAGTGCTAAATATGGTCAGAGCAGTTAGTATATAACAGTTTTTCCAGTATGCTCCTTGAGTGAATGCAAGCTAAAATAATGATCTCCCTAGGTATATTTTTATTAGAGGCTGAGGACAAGGAGCATAATGCAATGCCAGTCATGTACATATTGTTTCCCAGCATCACACATACCTTTTGTGTTATTGAGAGTGAAACTCTGAAACCGCATTCCTGCTTTGCCAGCTGCCCATGTCAGTACTTGTTATAGGCTCTGACAATAGAGGGAGATAGATCTAGCGAAGCTGGAAAAGGAAGAAGGGATTGCCTCTTGCAGATTTGCTTCCTGTCCCTTTCAGCATTGCTCCAACAATGGCAGTTGCTCCCTGTCCTTAGCTTCACATGCCATTTACACAGTCAGCTTTATAATGTCCTTTTAGAGGTTTGAGCCACAGTTCAACAGTGTTTTCTCATTGGAGTTCTGAGCACAAACCTCACAGAGCTCCTCCTCTTTGCTCCCAAGCTCTGACTACCGCAAATATGTTTCTTTTATTTCTCTAGTTGTTATCTTAGGGTTACTTAGCTTGGTTACTTAACTTTCTCTTTTTGGTCTGTAAACAACCTAGCACTCATAGACCTAATTCTTTTTAAAAATTTATTTTATTTTATTTATTTTAAAGTTGCGGGGGACAAATGAGCATTTACTATATAAGTAGGCTGCATGCAGGTGAAGTTTGGGCTTCTAGCTGGCCCTTTCTCCCTCAGTAGTGGACCAGGTATTCCTTGTATTGCCACGTGTCTTCCTCCCTCCTCCTTTCTTCCCTTATCTAGCAGTGTCCAGAGTCTGCCAATCCATGCTTGTGCTAGTGTGACTAGTGTTCAGTGCCAACTTATGAGTGAGAACATTCAGTATTCAGTTATTTGTTTCTGTGACAGTTTACTTTGTATGATGGTCTCTAACTGCATCTAAGTTGCTGTGAAGACCATGCTTTTGTTCTTCTGGAGCTGCACAGTATTCCATTATGTATGTATACCGCACTTTCTTTAACCATTCAGTGGGCATCTGGGTTGGTTCCATGTTTTTGCTATTGTGAATAGTGTGACAATAAACACGTGTGTGCAGGTGTCATTTTGGTAGAGCGATTCATGTTCCTCTGGGTATATTCCCAGGAGAGGGATTGCTGGATCGCATGGGTGCTCAATTTTGAATTCTTTTAGAAAATGCCACTCTGCTTTCCATAGAGGTTGAAATAGCTTACAATCCCACCAACACTTTAGAAGCATTCTCTTTTCTCCACAGCCATGCTAGTACCCACTGTTTTCTGATTTATAAAGGATAGGCATCCTTACTGGAGTTAGGTGGTATCTCTTTGTAGTTTTGATTTGCATTTCTCGGATGATTGGTGAGATTGAACATTTTTTTATTTTTATTTTTTTTTAGAAAGCAGGATTTAGTGAGAGGACAGAGAAGCTCCCACAGGAACATTTTTATTTCCATATATTTGTTGGCTGCTTGTATGTCTTGCTCTGAGAATTTCTGTTTACTTCCTTTACCCACTTTTTGATGGGGCTGTTTGATTTTTCCCTTTCAGTTCATTTGAGTTCCTTGTTGATCATACAGGTTAGACCTTTGTCAGATGCATAACTTGCAAATATTTTTTTTTCCATTCCAGGAGTTATCTCTTTACTCTCTTTATGGTTTCTTTTACTGTGCAAAAGATTTTTCAGTTTGATAACGGTCGCACCTGTTTATCTTAGCTTTTGTTGCACTTGTCTTTGAAGACTTGATCATGAATTCATTGCCTATGCTGATGGTCAGAAGTGTGATTCCTATGTTTTCTTCTAAGATTTTTTAAGTTTGAGGTTTTACATTTGTTATTAATCCATTTTGAGTTGATTTTTATATATGGTAATAGGTAGAGGTCAAGTTTCATTCTTCTGCATTTGGCTAGCCAGTTTTCCAAGTACCACTTGCTAAGTATGACTTCTTTCCCCAATGTTTGTTATTGATGACTTTGTCAAAGATGAGTTGATTGAGGCACTATGTTTTTATTTCCGGCATCTCTGTTCTGTTCCACTGGTCTACTTATCTATTTCTGCACCAGTACCATGCCATCGTGATTACTGTAGCCTTGTAATAAACTTTTAATTCTGGAAATGTGATACCTGCAGCTTTGTTCCTTTTACTAAGGATCACTTTGACTATTTATGCTCTTTTTTTTTTTTTTTTGCTTCCATGTGAATTTCTGTATTGTCATTTCTAGGTCTGTGAAGAATGATGTTGGCAATATGATGAGTATTGTATTGAATCTGTAGATTGCCTTGGGTAGGATGGACATTTTGACAATATGATTCTTCCAGTCCATGAACATGAGATGTTTTTCCTTTTGTTTGTATCATCCTTGATTTCTTTGAGGCTTGTTTTGTAGTTCTCATTGTAAAATCTTTCACTTCTCTGGTTAGGTGAATGCCAAGGTATTTTGCTATTTTGAATGAGATTTTGTTTTTTATTTAGTTCTCAGCCTGCTTGTTGTTGGTGTGTAGAAATGCAACTGTCTTTTGTGTGTTGATTTTGTAACCCAAGACTTCACCAAAGTCATTTATCAGTGTGAGAAGGTTTTTGACCCATACTCTAGGGTTTTTTAGGTGCAGAATTATATCATCCACAAAGAAGAATAACTTAGCTTCTTCTTTCCCTATTTGGATACCCATGATTTTCTTCTTTTGCTTAATTGCTTTGGACAGACCTTCCAGTAATTTGTTGAATAGGAGGGCTGAAAGTGAGCATCCTTGTCTTGTTCCTGTTCTTAGAGGGAATGCTTCCAGCTTCTGTCCATTAAGAAAAATGTTGGCTATAGTGGCTCTTATTGTTTTAAGGAATATTCCTTCAGTGTCTAGGTATCTGAGGGTTTTTATCAAGAAGGGTTGCTGGATTTTATTCATATAATCAATTCTTTATATATTAAATTACGGGCCTTGGCATACAATGAGATCATATATTACTGACAAGGTAGAAGTACTGGTGGGTGTGGGGGAGAAAAGAGTTCCTTTTACCCGTTTATGTTCTGTGACTGGGCCTAAGAATTAAATTAAGTAGGACAGATTAACAAGAAAAAAGCATACAAATTTATTTACTATTTGTGTTAGTATATGGCAGTCTTCTGAAGAAAAATGAATATCTGAAGTAGCTGTTAGGCCCAAAAGCTCATATGAGGGAGCAGCAACCCCTGAAAAACCTGGAATTAACTTTTGGAGGGCAAGCACCTTGGAGTACAGGCTTCCCCTGCTAGGTAAGTGTACTAGGAACCCATTGGCATCAGTGTACCAGCTAGCATTGTTGTAAGATGCTGTGTTTAACTTCAGTAAAAAAAAATTGAGATTCTTTCAATGCATTTTCCCATTTCATGATGGGTGACTTATGAGCACACCTGCCACACCACACTGGGTGTTCATCAGTTTTTAACCAAAAATAGCATGACCTCCATCCCCCCGTTCCTTATTCACCTGATCTTGCCCTGAGAAACTATTTTTTTTTGTTTCCTTTGATGAAAAATGCCCTCAGAGGGGAGTGTTTTGCCAATATGGAAAAGGTGAAACAAAAATGGCAGAAGCACCAAAAGCCATCAATTTTTTGAGCAGTGGGAAAAGCATCTTGATAGGCGTATTGCATCAAATGGAGAGTACTTTGAAAGTGACTGAAGTTTACACAAGTAAGAATAAATACAAATTTTTTTCTAAATAAATTTTGACTTTTTGGGTCTCCTCTTTGTACACACACACATACAAAGCAATAAATAGTGGGGATGTGACAAGACAAAGGGGCTTGCTTGGCTTAGGGACAATAAGTTGTTGGATAGTGACGAGGAAATATATTGGAGAAACTAATGGAAGATAAGAGTTTTATTTCAGTTAACTTTATTTGTACAGGTCTATTCTGGTGTTGATTCCCGGTCTCTAGTACTAAGAATGTTCTTCTTTTCCTAGTATAGGGAAAGCATCTTTCTCATGGGAAATTTCATGGCCTGCTTTTAAGTAGGAAGAGGGAGGTCAGAGAGTCCTTCCTACATCTATTGTTTCTCAAGTGACTTCTGCTCAAAATAATCGATATAATAAAGCAGCATATTTTGGGGTTATATGTTCTGGATCCCTTCAAAAGAAATACAAAAAGATTATGACACAATCTAAAAAATATATTCTGGAGAATCAACACACACAGTTAATTCTCACTATTTCTGGTAGTTATATTCCAGAAATATATTTATAAAGTCACCACTAAACTAAATTAGTGAATACAGGACCACTGCTCCTAGGGAAAGCAGGACTAGGGTTTCTTTGAATCTTTCATCACAATATTTTCATCAACAAATCAATACACACAACCTTTTTCTATGTGTATATCTGTTTAAAAACATCTTATTGAATATATATTGTTGATTCATTAACATTGAACTCACAAGCAGCAGCACTAGAACTCATACCTGAATGAAACTTATCTGGTGTACATATTTTCCCCATACGGCACATCCATGGTAGCCTTCTTGTGCTCAGGAACCCTAGCCTGTACTTTAACACTAGGCTGGGTTGGGGCAAGAGGAAGCATTTTAATTGATGAACTCACTGTCAAAAAGCACAGAAGTGTGAAAAGCAGTAAAATATATGGCCAAAATGGCACTCATTTGTAGAATGAGACAAGAGGACATGGCATTGTCTTGTACAAGCTTAATAGGAAACGTGGATCAGATGACTGAAATTTTTTGCCAGTCTGAAATATCTTTGAATGATTTAAATTGCTACAAATATTGACTTTGGGATTCATAATAAATATTAACAAGTAGATGAACTGGCAAATACAGAATCAGTGACTAATGAGGATCTACCACATGTGTATCTATGTATACATATACATACACAAACACATATATAATATTATGTATGATAATTTTCCTAATTAACTCTTGCTTTTGAAGTAAATGCATACTAATGAACTTATGTTTTTTGTTAGTAGGTCAATGTGGCACTGAGGACTACTAGTTGTTCTGCAATGTCATCACCCTATGAATTTCAATATTTGGGAGAGTAACAGAAGAATTCTCTAGAGTATTAATGAAATAAGTACATCTAACCTATATCTCCTATTCTCCGTAGCACTGTTTGATAGAACCCCACTAATTTCACTGAAGATATCACTGTAAATAGGACAATGATGATTCCCTTGATCCTCCCAAGTCACAGTGTGCTGTAGTAATATGGGATTCTGTGCAGAAGTAGGGATAAGGATCACAACCCAACTCTGTGCTGTCATTTACTGAATTGCATGGTGAAATATAACCAAATTAATTTGAGAAACTTAAGAAATCACTTTTCTGCAGACCTAAGTTAAAGTGACTGCCTAAAATTTACCAGGAGAGCTTTAACAAATGCAGATTGTTGTGGATATTTTTGATTGCTTACCTCACCAATTTCCTCACAACACTCCTTGGAAACAAGGCAGTCATATAATTTAGGTGACTAGATCCTCCCCAAATCCAGCATGCAGAATCCGTTACAATTTTTTTGTCCCATTTCTCTAACAAGGCATTATTTAATAATGGAACTGTGATGCAATTCTGGTCAAGAGGAAGTAAAGGTAAGTCAAATGGGGAGACTAAAGATCAAGGAAAGGACTCTCTTTTCCACTGTGGTCATTCATGTAAAGACATGAGCTGCAGCAACCATAACCCAACCATGAGAAAACAAAGATGAAAACAAAAGCCAACACATTGAAGAAGGTAGAGGAAAGTACCTGGGTCCTGGGCAATTTTGCTGAGCTGCTCCATGAGCCAAAACTGAACTGCTCTCCTAGGTTATTTATTGTGTGAGATGGTAAATCTCTCTCTTCTATAAAACATTCTGAAATGTTTCTTCCTTTACTTTCATTCAGTAGTATCCTAACTGCTTCAGAGATTTTTCAGTGAAGGTCCATATTCGGTAGGCATGCAGTAATGTTCTCAGGCACGTGTGATTTTGAAAAGCTCCTCATGGTTTTCTCATGAGCAGCTTGAAGGCAGTTTCCCAAATTAGGTTTATTAACTTGGGTCAAATTCACAGAGTGATTTTTTTATTCCAGATTTTGAGGAAATGCCCTTGAATCATAGATTGGCATTGTTCTCTTTTCCTCTTTACCCAAATCTGTCTCTGGCATTTTAATTAGACCCTTGGTAGTAAGTGTCAAATGTGAACAGTTTGCAAGGAGCTCCAAATCCAACAGCCTGAATCCAACATAGAGTACAGCACTGTCCTTTGATCTCATCCTGCTCCTCCTGTGCCTTAGTTGGCTTCTACTGTAGCATGTAGAGGGTTGGACCCCTTGAAGGTAGTGCTTCTTATTTAGCAACTATGCATTTCCTCTTTTAAAAAATTGTGTCTTTAATTTGAACAGTACATCTTCCTAAAAATGTAGCTCATTTTTACACAGGTACAGACATACCCTTAGATAAATTGTGCTCATGAGAACTTAAACACATATTATAAAATTCTGATATAGCAGAAATAATCATCTGAGACTCAGCTAAGACAGGATTGGCAAATGTACCTCAAATGTCCATATTATAAGTCTGTGGTGGCAGAATTATGTAAAGACTCAGCCATTTTTTGTCAGGACCAGCTTCTCTCATTTCAGCCTTTACAGTCTGCTTCCTGCCCTTTTTAGTTTCCCAATCCTCTAATCTCTGTTTGGACCTTTGACTTCGGACATCCTATTCCAGCTCAGCATATTTATCTTTTTCTTGTGATTCTGAAGTTAGTTGATAAGTATTTTTCTTAGTGGGTACACTTGGATGATATAAATGGCAAGAGTTGAGATCCTGGAGCTTAGGACAATCTCAAATACATATAGCTTTTAGAATTTTACATGAGTCCTCCAAATTTTAGATAAGTCTTCACACTTCTGAGACCACTAATAAGAATATTGGCTATAATTACAGAGTTCTTGAGAAGTTTCATATCAGTTTCATATTTAATTTTATAGAGAGATGGGAGATTACCAACAGCCATCCCTTTACTCAAGAATGATGTAAGTCACTCAAAATCACATAGCTTGAGAAGGCAGAGTGAGTATGAGAATTCACATTTTCTAATTCCTGTAGTCCTTGTTTCCAGCCAAAGGGAAAAATGATCAGTGCTTAGTCTAGACAATAATGGCGGACTTTGAAGTAGATACTCATTCTCCTCAAGATCAAGAGAATACAAGGTTACCAGAACAAAATATTTTTGTTTTGATGTGCTTATTTATTTTATTTTTTAATTTTATAAAGATGATGAGGAATAATTATGAGTGGTATAAAGTCGTTTCACAAACGAATTAGAGGGAGTAGTCCATCCACTACCATCCTTACTTCTGACACAAATTGCAAGTGTGACCTGAGACTCACAAAAAAGCAAAGACATTCCTACTAGGCATGACATTCCAAGGGCTTAGAGATTACATCTCAGGAGCTAAGGGCAAAGGCCAGAACTCTCTGTGAGCAAGGTTAAATTCTTTACTACACAGGTGGACAAAAGACAATATGTGTCACAAGTCAGTTTTGACTAAAACATTCAGGAGTGCTGAGGGAAATACTAAGACTGAATGAGGATTTTTTTTTTCCAAAATATATGGGGACATGAAAATTTTCTAATTTAAGAATTATAAGTGGTAAGTTCATTCTCTATGCAAGAATTTTTCAAACTCTGTCCTTCAGAACATATATTTCTATAGGTAAGAAGATGTAACATGAAGAAAAAAAAATTGACCAGATATGTTTGAAAAAGATTGGACTTTACCAAAGTCAAGCAAGCCTCTAAACCACTGGACACTTTAAGAGTCTTTAATAGCAGTTCTCAAATTTTTGGTCTTAAGGCAACCTTCATTCATAAGATTTATTGACAACTGCAAAGGGCTTTTTATAATTGTTTTATCTGTTGATATTTACTACAATTTAAATTAACGGGGAATTTTAATATTTATTTAGGCACATGACTTAATAGGAACAATAATAAGCACATTATGTTAACATAATTTATTTTTAATGAAAAGAAACATTTTCTCAAAACAATAAAACACTGAGAATAACTACATAACTTTTTATTTTCAAAAATTAGTGTTTGAACCCATAGAAGTTAGCTAGATTCTTATATCTGCTTTTGAATCTAATCTGTTAAGATCTATTGTTTTAGCAGAATATATAAAGAAAATCTGGTCTCATACCTATATGTAGTTGGAAAAATGTGAACTATTTTGATAAGCTTAGGGAATATTTTGTATATGGTTTTTAAGTAACATGACAAAATTTTATGACATAATTTCTTTTTTTTAATATTTTTTATTTTTTAATTTTAATAGCTTTAGGGAGTACAAATAGTTTTTGGTTACATGGTAGCATTGTATAGCAGTGCAGAAGTCTAGGCTTTAAATGTTCTCACTACCTCCATATGTGCACATTGCACCCAATAGGTGATTTTTTTGTCCCTCAGCCCCTTACCCCCCTGCCCTTCTGAATCCCTTAATATGTTTATTGTATCATTCTCTGTGCCTTTGTAGATCCTTAGATTAGCTCCCATTCATAAGTGAGAATGTTTAGTGTTTGGTTTTCTGTTCCTGAGTTAGTTCACTTAGGATGATGTTTTCCAATTCCATCCTGCAAAAGACATTATGTCATTCTTTTTGATAGCTGAATAGTATTCCATGGCATATATATATATATATGTATATATATAGTAATATATATTACATTTGATATATATGTAATATATAACAAATCTAATTATATATATATATTACATTATATATGGATTTTCATTATCCGTTGAGTGGTTGATAGGCATTTAGACTGATTACACATCTTTGCAATTGTGAATTGTGCTGAAATGGACATGCAGGTGCAGGTCATTCCCTTTATAATAACCTCTGTTCCTTTGGGTAGATACCTAGCAGTAGGATTGCTGGATCAATTTGTAGATCTACTTTTAGTTCTTTGAGAAATCTCCTTACTGATTTCATAGAGATTGTACTAACTTGCACTCCCACTAATAGTGTATAAGCATTTCCTTTTCTATGCATCTGTATCCAGCATCTTTTTTTTATTTTAATTTTTTATAATGGGCATTCTGACTGGTATAAGATGTTATCTCATTGTAGCTTTAATTTGCATTCCCCTGATGATTAGTGATGTTGAGTATTTTTTCATATGTTTATTGGCCATATGCATGTCTTCTTTTGAGAGTTGTCTGTTCAAGTCATTCGCGCACTTTTTAATGGGGTTATTTGCTTTGTCTTGCTGAATGGTTGGGTTCTCTGTAGATTCTGGACTTTTTTTTTTTTTTTTTTGATTTAGAGTCTCACTCTGTCACCCAGACTGGAGTGCAGTGGCTGCTCCTGGCCACCGCAGCCTCAACTTGCTGGGCTCCAGCGATCCTTTCACCTCAGCCTTCCAAGTAGCTGGAACTACAGGTGTGCGCTACCACGCCCGGCTAATTTTTTGATTTTATGGTAGAGATGAGGTCTTGCCAAGTTGCCCAGGCAGGTCTTGAACTCGTGGGCTCAGGCAATCCATTTACCTCAGCCTCCCAAAGCGCCGGATTACAGGCTGAGTCACCGAGCCCGGCGATTCTGGATATTATTCCTTTGTCAGATGTACAGCTTATGAATACATTCTCCCACTAGGTATTCTGCCTATTTGCTCTGTTGATTATTTGTTTTGCTGTGCAGAAGCTTTTTAGTTTAATTAAGTCCCACTCATTATTTTTTTCTGTTGCTTTTGTTTTTGGAGTTTTAGCTATAAATTCTTTGACTAGGCTATTGTCCAGAAGGGTTTTTTCTAGGTTTTCTTATATGATTTTTATGGTTTCTGGTATGACATTTCAGTCTGTAGCTCATCTTGAGTTAATTTTTGTATATAAAGACATATAGGACTTAAGTTTCATTTTTCTGCATGTAACTATTCAATTTTCCCAGTACCATTTGTTAAATAGGATGTCCTTTCCGCAGTGTATGTTTTTGTCTGCTTTGTCAAAGATCAGTTGGTTGTAGGTATTTGGGCTTATTTCTGAATTCTTTATTCTCTCTCATTGGTCTATGTGTCTGCTTTTGTACCAGTACCATACTGTTTGAGTTACTACAGTCTTATAGTGTAATTTGAAGGCAGGTAATATGATACCTCCAGCTTTTTTTTTCCCCCCCTTAGGATTACTTTGGCTATTCTGGATCTTTTTTTGGTTCCATATGAATTTTAGGATGATTTTTCTAATTCTGTGAAAAATGATGTTGGTAGTTTGATAGGCATTGCATTGAATCTGAGATTACTTTGGATAATATGGGCAATTAAACAATGTTGATTCTTCCCATTCATAAGCATGGGCTGTTTCTTCATTTGTTTTCTTTTATTAGTGTATTATAGTTTTCCTTGTAGAGATCTTTTACCTCCTTGGTTAAATATACTCCCATGTATTTTAGCTTTTTGATTGCTATTGCAAATGAAATTGAGTTCTTGATTTGATTCCCAGCTTGGCAACTATTGGTGTGCAGCAGTGCTACTGATTTGTACATGTTGATTTTATATCCTGAAACTTTACTGAATTCATTTATCAAATCCAAGAATCTTTTGGAGGAGTCTTTAGGAGTCTCTAAGTATAACATCTTATCATTGGCATAGAGAGTTTGATTTCTTCTTTTCCAGTTTGGATACAGTTTATTTCTTTCTCTTGTCTGCTTGTTCTGGTTATGACTTCCAATACTGTGTTGAATAAAAGTGGTGCTTTGTTCCAGTTCTGAGGGGGAATGTATTCAACATTTTTTCTGTTTAGGATGACATTAGCTGTGAGTTTGTAGTATATGGCTTTTATTATTTTGAGAACTATTCCCTCTATGCCTATTTTGCTGAAGGTTTTTTATAATGAAGTGATGCTGGATTTTATCAAATGATTTTTCTGCATCTGCTGAAATGATCATATGATTTTCTATTTGTAGTGTATCATGTTCATTTACTTGTGTATGTTGAACCACACTAGCAGTCCTGGAATAAAACCTGTTTAGTTATGGTAGATTTATTCTTTTTATGTGCTGTTGAATTTCGTTTGCTAATATTTTGTTGAGGATTTTTCTATGTTTATAAGGAACGTTGGTCTGTAGTTTTTGTTGTTGGTGTTGTGTCTTTTCATGGCTTTGGTATCAGAGTGATATTGCCTCTGTAGAATGAGTTATGAAGAATGCGCTTTCCCTTCAATCTTATGGAATAGCTTTGGTAAAACTGGTACCAGTTCTTTGAAAGTCTGGTAGAACTTTTTTTTTGTTGGAACACTTTATTTATTTATTTATTTTGAGTTGGAGTCTCACTCTGTCGCCCAGACTGGAGTGCAGTGGCCGCTCCCGGCCACCGCAGCCTCCACCTGCTGGGCTCCGGCGATCCTTCCGCCTCAGCCTTCCAAGTAGCCGGAATTACAGGCATGCGCTACCACGCCCAGCTGATTTTTTTATTTATTGTAGAGATGAGGTCTCGGTGCCCAGGCGGGTCTCGAACCCACGGGCTCAGGCAATCCACTCACCTCAGCCTCCCAAAGGCGCGGGATTACAGGCTGAGCCACGGAGTAAGACTTTAATTACTGTTTCAATCTCACTACTTGTTATTGGTCTGTTCAGGGTTTCTATTTCATCCTGATTCAAAGTTGGGGGTTGTATGTTTCCAACAATGTATCGGTTTCCCTTAGATTATCTAGTTTGTAGGTATTCATAATAAGATCTTTTGAATTCTCATTGTATCAGTTAAAATGTCTCCCTTGGTGGTATATAGACTTGGTATGATGAACTTCTCAATTGCCAGCTGTGGGTAATTGTATTGGCTCATGCATTCTAGGTGGCTGAAGTGGCTTGTAGTGATGTTAGCTGGGGCCGGAGATCAGGTCTTCCCCAAAGCTGAGGTATCAGACAGCTCCCAGCTGGGAACAGCATTACCCCAGTGGTGGGTTGTGCTGTTGACTTTCAACCAGGAGGTGTTGCTTATGTGAGACAGCCAGCTGTAATGGTGGCTGTAAGCTTTCTGACTGGCTTGTTTTGCTCCAAGGAATCGCGCAGTCAACCTAGAAAGAGGGTAGGGCTCTGGAGATTGCCCAAATACTCTGTCTGCTTTTAACCTTCAAGGGGAGTGCAGGGGGAAAGGAGCTGAGGCACCCAACCTGTCTGCACTCTTGGCTACCCCAGTGGGTGGGAGGGAGTCCCAAGCCACTGGGGTAATGTTGTTTTGCAGGGCAGGTACAGAAGTGTTTACACAGGGAGTGAGAGTTGGCTATGGCAACAAGTCTCACCTGGCTTCCCACCTTAGCCTCAGGCAGTCTGCCTACCTACTGTCAAAGTGCAGCTGGCCTCAGGGCTTCAGGTGTCCTCATGGCAGCCCACCCAGTCAGGAACTGTCTGTCACCATGGAGTTTGTTTCCCCTTGGGTCTGATTCCTTCCCCAAGTCAGCTAGAAAGCAGCTCAGGTTGAGTTCCTGAGGTATGGCAGATGGAGGTGCTCAGAGTTTTCTTTTTTCTTGAATCACGCCACATGGGCTTTGGCAGAGCATGGCTGTGGGTAAAGTAGTCTCCTATGAGGGACTGGAGTACCACAAGTCTCAGGGGGCCTTCCAAGTCCATGGAAGGAGCACAGAACTCCAGAGTTCCCCCTCACTCACCTCCCCCACTGTGCCCGGAGGCTTCTAGTGATCTGGCCATGATCCAGAGGAGAATCTGGCTAGTTACAACCCAGTTCACTTGATTTTTCTCTGTGCCAAGCTGCAGAATGAAAAATGCAACGTGATAAACTTATGCCTGTTAAAATACATAACCAATATTGTTTGTAGGTGCAGATGTATTAAAGTATTTTTAAAGTGGGCATGGTGAATACCACATAATTTATGGGGAGAAAAAGAGAACTGGAAACAAAGTGAGGCCTCTGCTGTGGTCTGACTTTGATATAGGAGATACTTGTGAGGAACTTGCCCAATTATTGGCGTCAGTGGCTCAGCCAGCGTACACTGTTATCACTTTTTCAAGAGTCATCCATCTCTGAGAGAGAGAGAAAGTGAATGGATGGTACTAGGCCATCACCTCAGCTGAGTGCACTCAGATGGTGGTGCCTACTGCTCACCACCTCATCTTAGGAGATTCATTCTAGATGACTGAGTGGGAACCCATCCTAGAAACAGTTCTTACTCTTATGTATATCATTTATCTAAGGTGAAATAGCTCTCCTTAATTCTCTGAGCATCAGTTGTGAGTCCTTCATCTGTCCAGATGCTTCTTGACCAAATTTCTGCCCTCACCAGTTTCCATTGCCAAACTGTTTATTGACTTCTTAAGGGTTTTTTTTGATGGTCAAAAAATTTTTTTTGTATTTTATTCTGTGACTTTAATATAATTCCTATTGTTAACCTTAATGGAAGTTTTCTAAATCATTTTTTTAAAAGAAAGATCACCTATAAATTCGAACACACACACACACACACACACACACACACACACACACACACACACACGTGCTTAACTTCCACTGAGGCCTGATGAAGAGAGAACTGAATGGTTGGATAAATGGGCTGGAAACTATTGCTGTCATGGTATGTCCTTTTGTATCATTAAGGTGTTGGTAAAAGAACAAAATCCCAAGGGTAGCTGATGTGGCGGTTGCTTCCTCATAACACACTTTTCTGTATCAACTACATACATGATAAATAAATATGCCAACCCCACATGACTCAGTTTCTCTGTTAAGCTCTTGGTACAACACTTCAATTTCAAGGACAATGTGTGAGATTTGCTACTGTGAAAGCAGGCAGGAGAAGGTGATGGCATAAGTTATAGAAGTCAAACTTCTACTGTGAAGGGCCAAATAGTAAATATTTTAGGTTTGGGGGTCACACTGTACCACTTGCAACTACTCATCTTTATCATTTCTGCACAAAAGAAACCAACAACAACATGTGAAAAAAATGGGCAAGGCTGTATTTAAAAAAAACTTATTTACAAAACAGATTTAGCCTAGGGGCTATGGTAAGATAATGTCTGGTGGGAGGACTCATTCAAAATCTTACTCCCTGGAGTACTGGACCTAGGCCTCCTAACTGAAATACAGGAGAAGTTGGAAATAAAATAAGTGAAACAAGAATTTCCTTATTTAGGGTTCTCTTGAGAGAATCAATAAGATATATCTATACCTACTTATCTATCTAACTATCTATCAGAAAGGAGAATAATTGATTAGAGGAATTGGCTTACTTGATGATGGAGGTTGACAAGTTTAATGATAGGCTGTCTACATGCTAGAGACCCAGGAAGGCTGGTAGCGGGGCTCAGTTCAAGTTCTAAGGAAGACCAAGGAAGCTGATGGTATAATTTCCAGTCTAAGGCCAAAGGCCCAAGAGCCTAGGGGAATGCGCACGTGAGTCCTGGAGTCCAAATGAAGGAGAAGTAGGGTATCCAGGCTCTGGGAGAGTCAATTTTCTATTCATCTGTCTTTTTTAGATTAGGTGATCCCACGATATTGAGGGAGGATATTCTCCACTCAGCACCCCAACTCACATGCAAATCTCCTCTGGAAGCACCTCACAGACACACCTGGGAAGGCCAATCATTCTAATCAAAAACAAAACTACCTGGGTTTCCCTTTCAGCAGAAAAGGAATGGGCTTGGTGCCTACAGAAGCATTGAGAATAAAGCCTTACCAGCCATCTGAGCATTTCTTAATCCAGTCAAGTTCACACCCCAAATCAACCATCACAGAGCTTAAGAAGGGCATATTTTTCTGAGTTAGAGAATGTATAAAAAGCAAATGTAGAAAATTAGCTTTTAGTTTTAAAAAGAATGAAGAAAAAGAAAGAAAGAAAGAAAGAAAGAAAGAAAAAGAAAGAAAGAAAGAATGAAAGAAAGAAAGAAAGGAAGAAAGGAAGAAAGAAAGAACCTATTCCCTGGTGGCTGAAGACCCAGGAAGAAAATTATCTGACAATGTTAGTCGGGAACTGCAGGGTAAATTGTTTCTAGAAAGATTCATTGAACATGTGCAGGAAGAGAAGAAGGTAGAAGTCAACCTAAATTTGTAAAAGGAGGGAAATGAATGTTAGGTTTTACCTTTTGGTTATGCAGCACGATTCCATCTGAAATGAAGCTCGGAACTATCACCTTTTCCGCTCAGACCTGTTCCATTTTCACGATGTGACCTCTTCAGAGAGCAAAAATCAATAATGTTTCTGTCTCAAAAGCTCTGGCTGTGATTTTTAAGGCTTATCATGACTTTCATAAAAAACAGCTATAAATTTGCAGATAAAGGAGCAGTTTGAAATAAAATGTGAGTATTTTCTTATACTGGCTGTGGGCAATTTTCAAATTGGTCATTTACCTCGGTAAATCAGATAAGCCATAGCCAATGTCAACTTTAAGATCTAATTTGCCAAGAACTTCAGCAGACTGGACAATTAACTATAATGTACAATTAAAATAATAATTCCATCTGTCGTGTTTCTTTGCTTATGTGAATAAGTTCAATCAATATAGCATTTTAACCTTAGGTCATTTCAGTATTGTTGATCATCACATGATTGCTAATTACCTTTAGGGAGCTTTCTTAGGGCTAAGTGGAGCACACAGATCCAGAATAAGTCAACACAAGCAACGGGAGTGGGAAGGGGGTGGGGGGTGGGTAGGGAAGGCATGAAGAGAGAGGAGAGGACTAATGAGCTTATCTGAAATCCTGGATTTGGAGATTTCTGAAACTAATTTAGGCCTTGGAATTCTATTTATATAAACTAATACAAATTATTGAGGCATAACTGACATTATAATATAAAGCACTCAGATATTAAATGCAGAGTTTGACACATTTTGGCAAATGTATACACTCTTGTAACCCACCACCTCTTTCAAGACATAAACCATTTCTATTACCTTATAAAATTTATCCATGACCCTTTGACAACAGTTTTTCTGCCATGCTCCAGAAGCAACCATTGCTCTTATTTCCATCTCCATCAGATAGTTTTGGTTGCTCTTGAACTTTATATAACAGAATCACTGAATGATTTTGCATCTAAGTTATTTTATGTCTATCTTTGTTTTTACTCAACATGTTCTTTAGGTTCATATATACTGTTTCATACAGCAGTAATTTTTTTTTATTGCTGGGCTTTAATTTGATGTATGAATGTGCTACCATTTGTTTACCCACTCACCTGTTGATTGACATTGGGTTATTTCTGGATTTTGGTAATTCTGAACAAAGTTAATATGAACATTCCAACATTGTTGTACAAGTTTTTTGTGGGCATATTATTTTCATTTGTGAAGAATGTAAATACCTAGTTGCACAATTCCCATTTCATGAGATAAGTATACAGTGGGATTTATTAGAAATTGTCAATTTTCAAATGGGTTATATCATCTTATACTCCTCCAACAGTATGTACTTGCCAAAATTTGGTATTGTGTGTCTTTTTGTTGTTTTGGCATTCTATGAAAGCACTTTGCCCATTTAAAAAACTTGAGTTGTTTGTATTTTTACAATTGTGAGATTCTTATGTGTGCTCGATATGAGTCCTTTGTTAGATACATAAGTTGCAAACATTTTCTTCTAGTGTGTAACCTGGCTCTTCCTTTTTAAATGCTGTCTTTCAATGGTTGGAAGCTTTTAACTTTGATGAAATCCAGTAGTAATAGACACTGTTGGCTCAACTCAGGCCCCTTTTCTTGATGGTTCTCCCATTTCTCAGGTAATGTGAATGTTGGCTGTTAAAGGCTTATGAAAGTAACCTTCTTGGAGGAAATGTCCCTCAGCCAATGGGAACCATCTCATTAGGAAATAACTAGGAGGCCATGTTCTCTTCTGGAATGGCTTAGACAAATGTCTGACTGATATGGGGGTACTGTCTCCTGGCTTTCATATGCGACAACTCTGAGGTGTCATTTGTGTCCTGGAATTCCTGAGAGATCAGGCAGAGGCTAGAATCCAGCTGACTCCAATTCTTTGTAGAACTTCTTCCTCAATTCTTTTTTGAGGTCTTTCTGCCTTATATGTTCCCCTTACTTTCTTAGAGATGTCTCTTGCACTTAGTCATTAAACATCTCATACAAGTAACACCATCTCAAGATTCTGCCTCTAGAGAACTCAATCTAACACACCAATCCATCAATCAATTTTCTTTAATGCTCAAATATATCCTCCTTTTTGGTAGCAATCCTCCCCCCCCCCTTTTTTTGGTCATCTAAGAAATCTGTTTAACCCCATGTTGTGAAGAATTTTTTTTAATGCTTGCCTTTAGGGGCTTTATAGTTTTAGCATTTACATTTAAGTCAATGATTTATTTCAAATTAGTTTTTGTGCATGATGTGAAATAAGGCTCAAGTTTGTTTCTTTTTTTCCCACCCTCTTCTTCAATTTTGTTGTTCTGGGATGGCAGGGTTACTTTTACTTCTGTTTGCTCAGTCTCCTATTCTTCCTTATGTGGACCCTCTGGCTTTGTTCAATTCTGAAGCTGGACTGTAGGTTGGGGGCTGTACTTTTTGCAGTTTTGAGATTTAATTGAGGGGGGAGCTGTGACTCAAAATCTATCTGCAGATCCCAGTATCCACTGACAGGTGTATGGACATCCTAGAACCCACTTCCCACTGCCTTACAATCTGTCCATGCAGTGGCGGTATAGGTTTGCTCCCTGGAAGCAAAATGAGGTAAGAGAAAGGAAAATAATGGAAAAGGAAGAAGGGGGGCAAAAGGAAAGTGGAGAGAGAGAAGAATAAGAGGAAAAACATATACCAACTAACAAATAAAAAGAGACACAAAGACAGAAAAGATTTAAAAAAAAAAACGAAAACATACAGATAATCATACAAACACAGTCCAACAAAAACCTGCCTATTGATGTACTCTTCCCATACACAAACAGGAAGTTTAAAGAATAGAAAAAAAAACCAGTAAAATAACAGAAACAAAGCAAAGACAAAACGTTATCAAAAACAGAAAGAAAAATACTAAAGCAAACATGAGCAAAACAGACAAAAAATAAAAATAAAAAAAAAACAAGGAACCAAACTTGCTCTGAGGTCATTCATGCAAGTCCAACATCCTTTCACCTCTGATCTCGAGCCCCTCCCCTCTGTTCTCAGCGCAGGCAGGTAGGGTTGCTTACAACTTGGGTCAGATGCTCCAGACCTACTTTGGAAGGAGGGTGGATCAGATCTGGACTCACTCCGCTTGCTGCCTTTCAAATCTCCCACTCAGATCTGACCTGTCTGTGTCTGATCCAGCATGGGGGAGGGATTTCTGTCTCTCCCAGTTTGATAGATTACCTTAGGTCCCAAGTTGGAGGCTAGGTGGAGCTGGTCAGAACCGGGTGGGGCAATGCTGGTCTCTGCCTGGTCCTGGGACAGAGACAATGGCTACGGTGGGTGTCTCCTCACTGAGCATGGGGCACCTCTCTGGCTCTCCCCACCCTCTCTCTCCACTGATCAGATCTGGGACTCCAGCTGATCTGCTGTATCAGGTGATGGTGTGCACCAGGCATCAGGCATTAAGAATCAGCTGAATTCGGCAGGCTCTTCTCCGAAGAGTGCTGGGAGCAGCAGATGATGTTGCCCTCACCGGTGTTCCTATCTCAGAACGGTGGGTGCTTGCAGTGTGCGTGAATCCTAAGACGGACCTATCTCCCCTCAGACGGACTTTCACTCTCCCACCAGTGTGCTCCTATTCACAGAATCTTTAGGGACACTTGCTTTTGCGGAGACTCTCACAGTCCAACCTGTCTCATTTTCACCTTAAGCTCCGCCCCCCTTTTTAAGAAAATAAAAATAGCCAAGTGTTCCAGCAATTTCCCCCCCAAATGAGTTGAAATACTCTCATTATAAAAAATCAACTGACCATGTATTTGTGCAACTTTTATTTTATTTATTTATGTATTTAATTTTTTTTAGTGTTCCTCTTTCTTTCTTGTTATTTTATTTTAAAGATGTGGGGTACAATTCAGAATTAGGTATACATGTCAAGAAAATTTTTATTTTCATTTTAACTAGATTGGCATGGCTTTATATTTCTTGGAACTAATTTAAGTCTTCCTTTTTATTTGACTTTCCATCTAGTGTTGCCAGATTTAGCAGATAAAATATAGGGCATTCTCTTCATCTATTTTCTGCTGCTATAACTGAATAGACTGAGTGATTTATAAAGAATATAAGTTTATTTGACTCAGGGTTCTGAAGAATTAGAAGTCTAAGAGCATGGTGCTGCATCTGGTGAAAGTCTTCTTGTTGCATCCTTCCACTGTAGAATGTAGGAGGAAAAATTAGTTCATGAGACAGAGACAAGGGGTTTGAACTCCCAAGATAATGAATCCACTCCAGGAATAACAACACTAATCCATTTATGAGGGCAGAGCCCTCATGGTCTAATCACCTTTTAAAGATCCCCCCTCCTAACACAGTCACAATGGCAATTAAATTTCTTTTCTTTTCTTTTCTTTTTTTTTGAGTTGGAGTCTCACTCTGTTGCTCAGACTGGAGTGCAGTGGCCGCTCCTGGCCACTGCAGCCTCGACCTGCTGGGCTCCAGCGATCCTTCCGCCTCAGCCTTCCAAGTAGCCGGAATTACAGGCAAACGCTACCACGCCCGGCTGATTTTTTGATTTATTGTAGAGATGAGGTCTTGCCAAGTGGCCCAGGCGGGTCTTGAACCCGCGGGCTCAGGCAATCCACTCGCCTTTGCCTCCCAAAGTACTGGGATTACAGGCTGAGCCACCGAACCCCGCCAGCAATTAAATTTCAATGAGTTGTGAAGGGGGCATTCAAACCACTGCAGATACAGAGTTAAATTTGAATTTTAAATATACAACAGTTTTTTTTTAAAACAAATATGCCTCATGAAATATTTGGGGTATACTTACACTAAAAATATTAATGTGTAACTGAATTTAGAATGGATTTATTATATCTGACAACCCTACTTCCATCTGAGTTACTGAATTCTGATGTCCTGCATCTCATCACTGCTTCCTGTCTAGCCTTCCTCTGTCTTGGCTTCCACCTACTTGCAAGATGAGATTTTTCCAAATCTTTTCACTATAGTGTTTTCAGTTCTCCTGTCTTGGAGGCCAGAATGGACAATTCACACTCTTATCACAATCTTCGACTCACTTGATTGTCAGTTACTGAAGCAACTTGATTATTTTTGAAATAATGTTCCACTTCTGAGGTGAAAATTCAATGTTATTGACCTGTCAGAACAGACAGAGAGGTGTTGTGATTTCCTGAGCCTCATTAGCAGTGGGAGTTAGTTTAGGTCAATCAACTCATATCCTCATATTTGAAACTCTGTGACTAGGCCTAAAGCTGCCACCTTTTACTACTGGACAGTGCCAAACTATCAGACTTTTTGGAAATTTAATCTGTGCTCTTAACACCATGAGGACTCACTTGTGAGCTGCTGGGAAAACGCCTTCCATAACCTGTATGCAGGTATTACAACCACCCAGCCGTGCAGTGGGAAGACTGCAGAATTCTTCCCACAGGGACTATGAGCAATGCAAAGTGAAGAAGGCAGGCATGGAAGGAAGAATTACAAACACAATCCCACAGTCCATGCCACAATAATATTCTTTTCCTCACTGGAAGACAAGGATTTCAAAAGTGTAGATGTATTTTTTAGACTATTTCCTGAGTTTCCAACATGGGGTGAACTGAATGTGGAACCATAAAAGTAAGAAACCAAGGGGCTCATTATGGATTCTCTGTGACAGAGGCAGTTTTCCTAAGCTTTAAGGGCTCCTTTGTGTGAGTCCCTGTCAGTGCTGGGTGGTCTGGGAGATGAGGCCTATCCAGGTAAGGAAGCAGCCAAAGTGCTGAAGGGATCCATAGTTCTATAAGCATTCCGGGAGACTACCTAAAGCTACCACAGAAACATAGACCAAATCTCAAATAATCTGTGATATTGTCTCTTATTCTAAACAAATATTCCCATTCCAACTCATTTTGTATTAGTAATTAGTTTTTCTTTCTTTAAGATGTTCCCTCAAAATGTATTGAGTTTCAGATTCCACCAACCCAGAACCTTTCTCTTATTGCTGTGAGGACAAGGACAGGGACATGAGCAGATTTGGGATTCATGACCCAGTAACATGGTAGATAACATTCCTTACCTGGTTCATTCATCTGTCTTGTAACCTTCAGGCCAATGCCTGGTAATCCACATGAAACAACAGCTCCAAGACCAGAATTTACTTATAATCTGCTTCTATAATCTCTCAGAAGAGAGTATTCCAAATACACCATTCAGACTCTTTTCTTTCTCAACACATTTTTAACCACTCCTGAAGTAATGACTTAATTCACATATGTATGAACAAAAATTACTTTGTTTCTATAAAGGGAATCCAGAAGTAAGACTGTAAGGACTAAAAAACACACAAAATAAAGATTTTGATATATTCCTTTTAATGCACTATTGCACAGGCTAGATATTCTGAGTGTTTATTAACTAAAGAACAGAACATCAAGGATTGAAATGAAAAAATATGTAAAGTTATGCCTCACTTTATGAATATTTAATATAGTTTCTAATACAGACTGTTACGTAAAATCTAAATTAAAAAAACTCTTGGAGAAGTAAATTATTCTTATTCCAGAATGATATTTGACAGTCTCTAAATTGAGATTCCTTAGTTCTTTTAACATATTATTTTGATTTACCATATATTTATTTCTGATAAATGTATAGAAACAGTCCTTTGAATAAATGGTAATATATCTTCATTCAGCTTCTTTTAAAAATAGTTGACTAAAAATAGTCACCAGAATTAGAGAATGTTTTTTCTAGTTCTAGCTAGACCTATTACTCAATTACAAAAGTTTAATAGCTTAGTTGTTTAAATTTTGTTAAAAACTTTACTGTGATCCTATTTATTTCATACACACACAGATTATTCACGTGTTTTAAATTGTTTTTAGTATTTAAAAAGCAAAGTAAAAAATACCCTGGGCTATTATTAAAATTATTTTCTATGATCAACTTATATATATCTATTATACAAACTCTTCTTTTTTCTATGTAAAATTAATTTATATACATTGTATCATTTAAACATCATAATAATCTTATGACACAAGAGGGCAGGTAATTTTTTTCTTTACTTTGGAGATCAGTTATCTTAAAAGTGGATGACAGAAGTGGTACTTAGATTTCTAACGTCTGTCTTAGAACTCTTTCCACTGAATTTTTTGTGTCACTTCTTCTTTCCCTTTATCTTCTTCATCCTACTGACCCTTTGGTATGTACATGCTTACTATGTACTCAGTTAGATATATAATATAGACATTGCCTTCAATGAGTTTAAAGTCTAGTTCATGTGTAGGGCATATATCTATATCTATCTATATATGTGTGTGTATAATATATGTGTGTGTGTGTGTGTGTGTGTGTGTGTGTGTGTGTATAGGTTGGTTGGTTTTTAGATACACACACACACACACACACACACATATATATATATATACATACACACACGGACACAAAAATGAGAAAACATATATATATATACATATATAATTATTAAAGAACAAAATAGCTTATCAAAAGCTGTCTCAAGGTGTGATTTATATTTTTTTTTGGAAAAATTATTTAGTGCCTTACTGTGTATGGAATAAATGAAAATTAATAAAAGCTCTTCCTGAAATTTAGAAGAGTTTTGGTTGGTGAAAGAAAGAAAAACAAACTTCATGAATCATTATGAATTTTCATGAATCTTTAAGTATAATACTATCAGGATAGGCAGTGAGAAGCTGTCAGGCCATCAAGAGGCAGAAGTATGGAGGCAAGAAAAAAATGGGTACCTTGGGCAATGGTAAAGCTATTTGCCTGCTCTGAGAAGAGGGATTTGGTAAAATAATGAAATGAGCACAAACTATGGAGAGGCCCAAATTTTATGCTAATAACCATTTATTTTTAAATGTGGGATACAGTTCAGGGATAGGTATACAAAGGGTCATTATGCAGGTACCCTTGTTGATGAGTTGTTCCCTAACCCGGCAATCCCCTGGCAGCTTCCCATTACTGCCAATTCCTTTCTTATAGTATTTTGTTAATTGTTCAAGGTCCACGTATGAGTGAGAACATGTGATACTCAGTTCTTCATTTCTGTGATCAGATCACTCAGTATTATAGATTCTAAGTCCATCCAAGTTGCTGTGAAGTTCATAATTTTGTCCTTCTTCATGGCTGCGGAATATTCCATCGTGTACATGTGCTACATTTTAAAAATTTAGTCCTCTTTCAATGGGTAGCATGGTTAGTTACTTGCTTTTGCTATTGTGAGTAATGCTGCAATAAACATGCGTGTGTGCAAGTATCTTTTTCATAGAGTGATTTGAGTTCCTCTGGGTATATTCCCAGAAGGGGGATTGTGGTATCATATAGAAGGTCAGTTTTTAGATGTTTTAGGAATTGCCAAATTGTTTTCTTCTCAGACCTGGAAATGACAATACAAAAATTCATATGAAAATATAAACGACCAAGAATAGTCAAAACAATCCTCAGCAAAAGAAACAAAGCAGGAGGTATCATACTTCCAGACTTTTTTTTTGAGTTGGAGTCTTACTCTGTCACCCAGGCTGGAAAGCAGTGGCATGCTCAAGGCAACCATAGACTCAGCCTGTTGGGCTTAGGCTATTCTTCTGCCTCAGCCTTCCAAGTAGCTAGAACTATAGGCGCACGCTACCATACCTGGCTAATGTTTTGATTTATTGTAGAGATGAAGTCTTGCCAAGTCACCCAGGCTGGTCTCGAACCCCTGGACTCAGGGTAATCTTCACACCTTGGCCTCCCAGGGTGCTGTGATTACAGACTTGAGCCACTACACCTGGCCTACACTTCCAGACTTCAAACTTTATTATAAGGCTACAATAATCAAAACACCCTGGCGTTGGTACAAGAACAGGTATAAACCAATGGAACAGGACAGAGATTCTGGAAGCAAAACCTCAACCAACTCATTTTCTACAAAGCTTCCACCAACAACCACTGGGGAGAGGAGAACCTATTCAGTAAATGGTCCAGGGAAAACTTGCTGACCACATGCAGAAGATTAAAACAAGACTCCTTCCTATCTCCATACATAAAAAGCAACTCTAAATGGATCAGACCAAAGTGTAAAACCTCAAACTATAAGAATCTTACAAAATGCAGGAGAAACTCTTATGGAAATTGGAACTGGCAACCAATTCCTGATCAAAATCCCAAAAGCCCATGCCATAAGAGATAAGATAGACAAGTGGGACTTCATCAAACTGAAAATCTTCTGCAAAGCAAAAGAAACCATCAAGTGAGCAGGAAGACAGTCCACAGAATGGGAAAAAATATTTGCTAATTGTATATCTGACAAAGGTCTAACACCCAGGATCTACAAGGAACTCAAACATGCAGAAAAGGAAAAAACAAACAGTCCTATTACAAAGTGGGCAAAAGATATGAATAGACTCTTCTCAAAAGGAGACATAGGAGCAGCCAACAGATACATGAAAAAATGCTCAGCCTCACTAGTCATCAAAGAAATGCAAATTAAAACCACACTGAGATACTACCTAACTCCAGTCAGGATGGCTATCATCAATAACTCAAAAAACAACAGATGCTGAAGAGGATATGGGGAAAAGGAAACACTTTTACAATGTTGGTGGCATTGTAAACTAGTACAACACCAATTTCTGAAATGATGATAATGTTCCCTGTTCCACAATTGACTGTCTTTTGTTTTCTACACAGATAGTTTTTTGAGCGTTATTTATCCCTTGAGTCTCTGTTTTATATGATTAATTTCCTCATATTAATGTATATATGAGAGTGCATAATTTCACACACACACAAAAAATAGAGAGCTCAAATGCCTCTAAAGCCCATCTGAGAACCTCTAGGATTAGGAACTCTTCCTGGACACTCAAGGTAAAACCTAAATTTATTTCCCAAGTTACATATTTTATACCTTGAGTCATCTGATGGATGCATACACTTTGATGTCCCAAGTGAGACTAATTATATATCCCAAATATTCTTTCTTTGACATGATTCATCACTCCTAACTATAGTAAATGATGGAAAAGTAGATCATTCACATGTTCATCCAAGCCAGAAATCCAGGAGACACTCTTGGCCCCACCTCCTCCTTTCTTTCCACCTCTAGTTAATTACTTCAACAATGCCTCATTTCATCCAATGGGCTCCCTCCATAGTTACAAATTCTGTCATTTCTCACCTGGATTGTCACAATAGCCTTCCAACTGTGGTCTTTTCCTCTGATCTTGTTTGTTCCTTCCAGTTCATTCTCTATGTTGTTGGAAGAGTAACTTGAGTAACACTCACTAATAATGGATCTGATCATAGCTTTCACCTGCTGAAGATTCTTCAATGACTCCTCCATTGTTTTAAAGACCATGCACACTCCTTAGTATGTTGTGGTTTGGCTTTATCTTTGTTGCTGACTCTCTGTCTTTCATGTGCTCACTCTTAGCATCATATCTTTGCATTGCATTTTTTTTCCTCCTGTACAAAATATGCTAAGACAAAATCATCTTTACCTGGTCAATACCAATTCTTCCTCAGAGATCCAGGCTCTGAATCACATTCTTGGGCACCTTTTTCTAATCTTTCAAATCCCACCTAAGAGTTGGTGCATCGCTCCCAAAGTGCACTCATCTTAACTATAGTAGAGCATTTTCACATCAGAATTTCCTGTTTCCTGTGTGTCTTTTCCTAAGGTTGTGACTTATTTAAGACTCGGGGAGGTTTCTTAATTCCTAATGCACTATCCCAGAAAATATGCATTTGGTAAATATTCAAAGCATAGCTATATGGATGAATGCATTCTATAGGTTGCTGTTTTCAGACTGTTCCCAAGTGTTTTCAAGGACACTTCAGTGATGCCACAATGACATGTTTTCTTTCAAACAATAAACAACACAAATAAACTATTCATTACTTTTTTTTTTTTTTTAGCAATTTTCTGTCTATTTATTAATTCCTATAAGATTTTATTTGCTGAAAAGTTACATCCTAAAAACTGATTTTGAAGGCAATTCAGGTGTATTTCTGAGCTACGGATCAACAGAGTGATATTATTTCAGCAAAATGCCTTGGTATAGTGAGTAATATGTATTGGAAAAAGGAAAATAATTGATTTTGTCAGAAATTTAAATTAACACACTGTTTTAAGTCCAATAAAATGCACATTTTCCTCTTAACATTTTTCCTTATCACTAACAAGGGGCTTTGGATTTTGTAGCAAGCACTTTTGTTCAGTTCTCTATCTGGTTCTTATATATGGTGTAGTTCTACTCTGTAGAAGTCTACAATGCCCCATAATTAGTATTTGAAAATCCTGGAAAAAAAAAGAGAAAATCTTCTCTGAATACGTTCTAAAAATGTAATTTCTACCTTGAAAAAACTGAACACTCACCTGCAGTTTATTGTCTAAAAGTTTCAAAGGAGTAGGAAGTGTTTAATAAAATGCAGGTGACGTTTTACACTCCTTACTTTGGAAGTATGAAAAAATGGAGTGGTCTTCCCCTGAAGGTACATTCTCTCTTACAGTTATGCGTTCAAAAATAAACAAAAATTCCCTGTTGTATGATCATCTAAAAAGTCCCAGTCTATAGAAAATATATACTCTGACTTTTAAATGTCGACCAACCTTGGAAATCTATATGACATAAACTTTTGCCAAAAAATCAATCTTGAGTTATGATTTGATTAGCAGAAAATTGCTATCACATTTGTTTCTACATTTGTCTACCTCATGTCCTTTTCATTCATAGGCTGGCTGATTCAAACCTTCTTTAAAAACTCCCTGAGAAAGTCTGTGACATTAAAATGTCCTTTGATGCTCTTTCACTAAGCAGTGAATATTAACAGTTATGGTGACCCTGTTCCCTAATGTGTCTCAGCAGGATCAATAGCAGTTAAGTGCCACTGTTTTACAATTAAAAAGGGGATCATTTTAAATTTAAAAGCTCATAGCTAATTTTCTTCTTGGCACTTAATGGCATAATTCATTTTTGAAAAACCTCATCGGGAGAACATAGATTTTTTTTTTTTTTTTGGTGGCAGCACAGGAAGAGGTTCGTTTCGCACCCCTTGTTGCCTCTGAAATGATTTGTGGCATTCTTTCATTAAGCTGTCAGCAGGGCATCCATAAAATTTTCTCCAAAATACGGACCCTGATGCAGAGCATGGACAAATACTTCAATTCTCTGTACCACTGTTCAGCAATCACTTTGGTTGGAACTTTCTCCCTGAGAGCTGCTGTTGTGTTCAGCCAATCTTGCCTTTATATTCACATTTTCACTGATTTTGCTTTTCTTTTTTGTGACTGCCTCCTGTTCCCCATTAGAAACCCAGGCACATGACAGGTGGTTCAGAGCAGCGCATACATATTTCCAACATGTAATTGGCTAACATTATGCTGGAAATGTCATTCTGATCCTACCTCATTGACATTGCAGAGAGCCTTAGCTCTCTTTTCACATGATGATGTCTTTCCTTTTTCCCAATTACAGCAGTAACAGACGCATCGAGTTACGTATACACTATGTCCCTGGGGATAAGCACTCGATATAGATCCACTTTGGGGTAAGTCTCATGTCTGCTTACAGAATTTATATTATCTTGAGGCAAATGAGAGATACTGTCATTTATAGTCTCTGCTTGAAACATAGAAGAATATATGTTTTTAGTCATTTTTGGAGATTTTAAAAAAATGTTTATTTAAAAAGTCAAAGCCATTTTTAAAATGTGTATTTAAAAAACCAAAGTCATTTTACTTTTTTCCTAAATAATACTATGACTTCTACTAATTAAATAAGTAGACAAATAAACATTGAGAATTTGCAGAGTGCTGTGCTCGGTGCTTTTTAAGTCTTTTCTCTAGTCCTCCGTCTAACAAAATGGACATTATCGTTTATAATCTACAGATGAAGACACTGAATCTCAGAGCAGTTATGTTACGAGCATAAAGTCACACAGCTTAACGTTGAAAATGGGATGGAAAGCTTAAACTGTCTCGCTCCTAAGCCTCTCATCAAATCACACTATCTATCACATCCATTGAGACTGCTTTAGCTTTAACTATGCATTCTTGGACTTAAATACAAAACTGAACATGCCAGAATTTGTAAGCTTTTCAAAAACATTTCCAGGATACTCCTTATCAAAAAATTAAGACCAATAAAAATATATTGTATTATTTATCCTTCATGTAATATTCAATCTATTTTTACAATTACTTTTTCCTTTTGTTAGTTCATCACAATATGTCTATCACAGGTCATGAGCTGTTATTAATCAAAGACTAGATGAAATATCCCACTTCATTCATTTTCCTTGAGAATTTTATAATTGCCTCTGTAAATATAAATTTTTGACAGAATGCTAATTTCCCAGTAAGTAACCCTGAATAAACAGGGCACATGCATATTATATTAGGGTTTGGAATAAATCAACTATAGGCATCCAAGGGCCAATGCACCTCAAGAATCAAATTAATTTCTACTGTGAAAGTTTGTCTTTTATTTCCCATACCTGCTTGTAAAAAAAAATAAAAAAATAAAAAATTATTATAGCTGGGGTCGGTGGCTCAGCCTGTAATCCCGCGCTTTGGGAGGCCGAGGTGAGTGGATTGCCTGAGCCCGTGGGTTCGAGACTCCCCTGGGCAACTTGGCGAGACCTCATCTCTACAATAAATCAAAAAATTAGCTGGGCGTGGTAGCGCGCGCCTGTAGTTCCAGCTACTTGGAAGGCTGAGGCTGAAGGATCGCCGGAGCCCAGCAGGTCGAGGCTGCGGTGGCTGGTAGCAGCCATTGCACTCCAGTCTGGGCGACTGAGTGAGACTCCAACTCAAAAAAAAAAAAAATTATTATAATGAGGAAGGGAACATTTATTGCTATTACCATGTCTCATAGAAAATAGGTCTGACTCATCAAAAACAAAGTTCACAAAACTCATTCTTTCTCCCTTCCCTGCTTTCTTGCTTTTTTTCCCTATTCTTTTCCCTTTACTTTCCTCCCTCCCTTCCTTTCTCTGTCTTCCTTCTCCCTTCCTTCACCTTTTTTTTCCTTTTAAATTGTTTTTTCAAACATACTAAAATTCAATATACTCCATTAATTCATGTTTCCTTTTTTAACCAGACATTGCTGTGCAAGTGGCAAAAGTGACTCTTGTCTCAGCTCTGCAAGGGTGAGATAAAGACACATCATCTGGGCATGCTTTCATCTGAATGGCACATGAGTCCTGGGGGATGCTACCACTGGTCCACCCTGTGTCACAGGACATGGCGTCTGTCAGGCAAGTGCCGTGGCTCAAGTTTGCCCTGAGCGTGCTGGTCTAACACGCCACAGTACAACACAATTAGCTGCTGACACCAGGTGCTGCCTGGTTCCTGCCACGTTACACTTCTCACATTTCATGTAATGGTGTTTGTAAAGTGCTCCCCCTTTTCAATTAGCTGGCCTGCTCCCTCTACTCCCCAATTCATCTGTGCAGCTACTGAGGACTCAAAGAGCCTATGGCTGGCAAAGGGACTCTGCTAAGCGCAGTGTCTGCTCCTTGTGATGGCAAAATGGCTGAAAGCCTGCCGTTAGGCATAGTTTATTCCATATGCTGTTGATGAAGCCAATAATCAATGCTGTGATTCTCCTTTTGTTTATGTTTAAAGAAGAGACAAGGGAAAGCTTCTGTAAATAAGCTCAAGCAACGTAATCACTGCATGTGTCCCTTTGCTACAGATGTGTCCTGGGCATGGAAGAATTTGGAGGAGCTGAGCCTCCAGTTTCACACTCTGTCCCTCTTTGAAGTAGCTGCACATTGCTGAGCTGCTTTCTGCATTCTAACCCTCATCCCTGCAATAAACAATACCTGCTTCATTTTTTTTCCTGTTGTAATTGTCTTTTTATATTTACATAAAAGTGCTGCTTTCCGAGTGGACATGAACCTGATGACCACAGAAATTACTGTGTTACTGCCTGGGTTGCATTAGCTGCTAATTACTTAGGGGTCTCCCCAAGGCTGCTGGTCTTCTCAACTAAAGCGCACGGTGTAATTTAAATTTACAACATGTCATATTGTGGGGATGATGACACAGCTGAGTGTATTTTGACATTACGGTTTGGTTTTTTTCTCTAATGGTGCTTTCAGGAAGAAGGGTGGCAGTAGGTGTGGCCACTCCTACAAGTGAGGGATGTGGATTCAGGTCCAACCAGTCTTACTCCTGATGAAACTGGGCAAATTATTTGACCTCCAAGTAATTAGTAGCCTCTTGCTCACTGAACTTTGCAATTTAAGTTTTTGCATTCTTTACATTCTATGGAGAGGCAATTTGTATTTATTAAATGCTAGTAAGGTGATTTACATTTATTTTTATAGCAACCCTAAAACCCGGGATTTCGCCAAAGGGAAAACAGACCTTAGCTTTCTGAAGCAAATTTATTCAAAGCCACCTTTTCAGAGGTGGGTGCCTAATGCCTGAATGTGAATCCTGGCCTCTGAGTCTTCTACTCCTAAGCCCCTCATCTAATCGTGCTAGTGCTCACCTCCACACTGTAGGATTAGGGGATATATTGGGAAATCAAAGAGTCAAATTGGCATAGTGCTGTTTGAGGGGTGTTTATATGTGTTATGTAGCTGTATCTTCACTGATATGATTTTTGATCCTACACACACCAACAGTGGGTTAGACCTGTTGCTTGTACAACACTGTGTGACATTCAACCAGCTCAAGCTGAACAGGCTGTCTGACCGGAGACTCCCAATCAGTCCTAAGTCCAGCAAAGCAAACATGATCTCCAACACACTTTAAAATGTATTGTTATTCTATAAATTCGATCATCAAAAGGCAGTGGTCTGATCTGTCTCCTAATTTTATTGGATACTTCTGAGTGCTATAGAGCTACATGGCACATTCTCAAGGATGGAGTTTCATGGGACTCAAGACAGGGTATAGTGCCTTTTCTATAGTTTAAGTCCTATTCACAGAGCTGGTTTCTGCTACTCCAAGCAGGGAATCACACTCAGAAAACATTTGACAGTAATCAGAGCAAAATTTCAGGCTAATGCGAAGGCTCTCTGTGAAGTTAACGTGGTTCAGTAAAAGAGATTAGCTTTTTTCATAGTTATTCCGGTAGTTCTGAGATGAAGCTGCCATATTAGGAGCAAACCCAGGAGCAGAGAGTTGTAGTAGAGGAAATGGCATAGATTTGAAGGCCAATTCTGTTCTTCACTAGCTCAAAGGATATATGCAAATTATTAATTTCTGTGAGGCCCAGTTTTCTCTTCTAAAAAGTGGATATTTACCTTTTGAACATCTAAGGACAGAATAAAATACAGATCTAATAATCCCTGGTACAGAATAGGAACTCAAGGCAAATCTGCCCCTTCTTCCTCTACCTCCTTTCTTTCCATTGTCTTCTTCTTTCTTTACTTGCTCTTTATCTTGGATTTTACCACCACACTCCACAGAAAATGGAAACTCTGACTTCTCCCTTTCTTGTACCTCTGACAATTCACCTGCACCAGCTACTGTCTCTATGGCTCTTTCAGTGTTGTTCACATCCGTCCTCAAGGCCTGCATTGTTTCTTACATTTCCTGTGTCCTCTACTAACTTTCCAATCACCTTCCCTAATACTAACAGACTCATCTTTCTGAAACTCAGGCCTATCTTCAAATCTTCAAAAAGTAAAAAAGCCCAACATTTGGGTTTGTTTTTACTGATGTTTTGCCAAAGTCCATTTGACCATGGGGCAACTGTTAACATTTCATGGGGCACTAGAATCAGAAGGATAACAATTTGGGAGTCACTGTTTAAAAAGTTATGCAGTGGTCCCCCCTTATTCTTGGAGGATACATTTCAAGACCCTCAGTGGATGCTTGAAACCATGGATAGTACCAAACCCTCTATATAATGCTCTTTTATACACACACACACACACACACACACACACACACACACACCTATGATAAATTTACTTTATATGATTAGGCACAATAATTGATTCACAATAAAATAGAACAATTATAACAATATATCTTAATAAAGATTATGTGAATATAAGCTCTCTTTTCACTCTCATGTGGTACTTACCTTTCTTGTGATGATGTGGAATGATAAAATGTCTATGTGATGAGATGTAGTGAAGTGAAGCATGTAGTCATTGTGACATAGAGTTTAAAACTTATGAATTATTCATTTCTGAAATTTACCATTTAATATATTTGGGTCATAATTGACCTCAGGTAACTGAAATCACAGAAAGCAAAAGAGCAGATACGGAAGAACTACTGTATAAAGCTTGTCTTGGTTTTGTAAAAGCATTTTTTCTTTTTTCATTATATCTTTACTGGTGACAGTAAAGATAGACCCAAATCACTGTGGGTAGGTTCATACTTAGACTAACAAGCTTTCTTAATCCTCCCCAAAACCTACTGGGAAACAGCTATTATTTTCCAGAGTGAAAAAGAGGTTAGGTTACTCTTCTAAGCACTTTATACCTAGTAACTAATGTGGAGTTGGAATACAAACAGAATTTGGGTTGATGTCATTTTTAAATAAAAAATAATTTTTTAAATATTTTGGTGTTTTATTTGCACCCAGGGTCTATTTTAAAAGTCTGACACACATCACATTTGCCAATCTAAATCCTTCTAAGGTGCATCTGCCCTGCTCAAACTAGGGAATAGCCTTTGGCACTTGCATTTGAAATACTGAGGAGGCATTTAGGGGAAACTTAAAAAAAGTCTGCATTGGTTCTCCTAACTCTGTCTTGTTCTATACCTGCTTGTGTCTCCAGCTATGCTGTAAATTCAATCAATTATTTTCCCCACTGTCTGAGTTCAAGCCCAAAGCTAAAATTTAAACCTCTTTTCTGGTACTAAGGTGTTTCCAGTTTAAAATAATTTATCTCCTTTGGTTTAATAACAGGAGGTTGGAGTTGCAATTCTGAGTTTGGTTAAGAAATAAAATGAAACCACATGGTTGGCAGGTCGTGAAGAGAGACCACATACACTCACGCTGGTGTGTAAGGATGACTGGAGGACCACACACAGCTATGGACATTCCGCTGCACGGTTTCTCGGTTGTCCCGTCTTAACTAAGCACAACCGCAGCCTCAACCCTGAGTGGAGGACCTTCCCGGCAGGACACAGGACTGCTCACTAAAAGGAGAAGGCTTGAGTTTCTACCTGACCAATCTGAAAGTGGAGAATTGTGTGAAATCAAGCATGCAACTTCATTCTTCTGGATTTTGATTTTTTTCTCCATACAGTGAACCATGCCAGTGACCCTGGAGTCTTCCTCTTTCTGAAACCTGTATGAACACTCTTTCTCTGGAGCCTGGGCATCAGTGGCTCCTTCTCTCCATCATGTCCCTCTTTCCTAAAATATGACAACCTCACTTATTTATTTCAAAGCATTTGTTTCCATTTAGCCGAATTTACCTTTAAAAAATGTTATATGTTAGAACATTTTTACGTTTAAAAAAATGCACACAAAATAGTTTCTGTATAACCCTTCATCCCATTCCTCCTGTCTCAGTTTCCCCTATTATTAACTTCTTGCATTAATGTGGTGTATTGGTTAAAATTGATGAACCAATATTGATATATTTTTGATTAACTGAATTTCAGAGTTTACATTAGGGTTTACTCTGGGTTGTACATCCTATGGCTTTTGACAAATATATATTGATATGTATCTACCCTCACAGTCTCACATACAATCATGTCTTCATTCAAAAACAAAACAAAACAAAAAAATCCTGTGCTCTCTTTATACATCCCTTCCTCATTTATCACAAATGCCTGGCAACCACTGATCTTTTTACTGTTTTCTCCCATGACATGTAGCCTTTTTAGACTAGCTTATTTCACTGAGTGGTACACATTTAAAGTTCCTCCATGACTTTTCAGGGCATGATAGCTCATTTCTTTTTGTCATTAGCTATTATTCCAGTATATAAATATTTGGTTTATCTATTCAAGGATATCTTGGATGCTTCCAAGAACTGGCATTTGTGAATAACATTGCTATAAACATTCATTCATGTTTCTTATGGATATGTTTTCAAATTATTTGCATAAAAAACTAGGAATGCATTTGCTGGATGGTGTGGTAAGCACACGTGTAGCTGTGTAAAAGACTGCTGAACTGTCTTCCAAAATGATAGTATTCGTTTACTTTTAAATTTTTAATTGTATGTCTCACCAATTATGAAAGTACCTGCTTCCTACAACCCCCTCAACGGATCCTGTGGCTAAACTTTCAGGTGTTTCCTGGTCTCATAGCGGAAAGATTATATTTTAAGGTAGTTTTAATTTCCATTTCTCTTTGAGTGGGATTAGCAGGTTTTCACATGTTTGAGGGTCTCTTGGATTTCTATTTCTGTAAATTGGTCATTCATATCTCATGCTTATCTGTCAATCAGGTTTTTGGTCTTTTTGGTCTCCATTTTTTTAACAGGTCTATGTATATTAAGAATATAAGTCTTTCGTCAATTGTAAAAAGCAAATATTTTCCCGAGTTTGGCATTTGTATTTTCACCTTACTTTTTTTCTTTTACTATGATAAATTGTCCTTATTGTATTCAAATTTACAATTATTTCCCTTATTTATCATTGATTTTGAGACATAGAAAAAATTTCCCTTTTGAGGTTATAGAAGAATTCATCTACTTCTTTTGAAACTCTCTGATCCATTTGGAATTTATCATGCTATAAAGTGTGAAAAAAAAATCACATTTTATATCCACGATCCTAACATCATTTATTAAAACTCTACTTTTTTTACCCACTGATTTTTGATAAATAGTTTTTATATATGGCAAATTTCCATTTGGAATTGTGAACTCTTTCTGGGTTTTATAATTTGTTCTATTCATCTGTTAATTTATGCATGCACCAAAACACACTATTTCTTTTATAAATAATTTATAATACTTTAACATCTAATAACAAATGTTCCTTACTATTGATGCAGAAGAATATTTTATCAATTATTGAGATATAACCACTACTGGCATGCAAGTGAAAGACTGCAGTACCACAGAGCTTCAAAGTCTCAGGGTCACACAAGTACTTTCACACTATGTGAATAACTTTAATTTCTGAGTCTTTGCACTCTCTCCCAACGCTGCCAAGCTCCACTGAAACCCGGTGTAATTTATAAATTTAGTTACTAATAAACAAGCTGACAAACTGATAAATTTTGCTCTGAAACATCTCAGGTACAGTCTAGTAAAGAGCATCATTAATCTTTAATAGATTACATAACATTGACTAAGAGTCTGCAGGTCTGGAGATAAACATGTGGTCAATGCAGACTAACCGAAACTACCAAAGCTGTGTTATTACATTGATTCATTTTTAAAATATTAAGGCAATCTTCCATGCTTGCATAAATCATATTTGGTCATGCAATATTATTCATATATATATTAGACTAGGAAGAGTTTGTTGTAAAGTTTGCATCTTGTTCATGAATGATTTTATTCATTTTTGATAATGCATTTGCCAGATTTTAGTATCAGGTTGTGCTGACCTCATTCAAAAACCTCAAGAAGCAGTCCCTCTGTTTTCTGAGAGCTTCTGTGTAACAATGATTATATTTTCCTTGAGTACTCGATGGAAATCTCCATCAAAGACATATGGGTTAAGAGTTTTTTGGTGGGAAAGCTTTTGATAACAAATTTAATTTATTTATAGGTATTGGGCTATTCAAATGTTTTGTTTCATCATGTGTCAGTTTTGTTGTAATTTTCAAGGAATTTGACTACTTTATGTAAATTGTCAAATTTGTGGGAATAGTGTGATCATTATATTAACTTATTACACTTTTAATGCCAGCTGATTCTGTAGTGATAATCCTTCTTTCACTTCTACTATTGGTGGTTTATGTTTTCTTTTTCCTTGCTCAGTCTAGGTAAAGTTTTATCTTTTTTTTTTGACATTTCAAAAAACAAACTTGTGTTTTTGTCAACTTATCAACACCAGGCATTCATTACACTGTAGACTTTAGTCTTTATGTGAAGTCTGTAAACTGAATAAGATACTCCACAAAACAAACATATATACATATGTCTCTGTGTGTATTGCTTTAAACATTCATAATTGTCTTAAAGAAATGAGAGAAAATTCAGTCATTTCTATGTATCCAGATATTTACAATTTCCGATTTTTTTCCTGAAGGTCTAAATTTCACTCTGGTATCATTGTCCCTCAACCTAATAAATGTATTTACAATTTATTGTAGTAAGGTTACTGTTAAGCTATTTCAGTTTTCTGTTTTTTTAAAAAATGTTTTTTGTAGGATATTTCCTTTTCTTTTCTTTCTTTTTTTTTGAGTTGGAGTCTTGCTCTGTCGCCCAGGCTGGAGTGCAGTGGCATGCTCATGGACACCCCAGCGTCGACCTGCTGGTCTCTGCGATCCTTCTGCTTCAGCTTTCCAAGTAGCCGGAACTACAGGTGGGCGCTACCACACCTGGCTAATTTTTTGATTTGCTGTAGAAAAGAGGTCTCGTTATGTTGCCCAGGCTGTTTGCGAACCTACGGGCTCAGGCAATCCTCTCGCCTCAGTGTCCCAAAGTGCTGGGATTATAGGCTTGAGTCACCATGCCCAGTCACAGGATATTTTCATTATATGTAGAGAATTAGATTCATTTTTTTATACATTAAATAGGATTATGTTGTCTCTGAGAAGTAGTCAATGTCATTGAAGTTATAGTAAAGTGTAATTTTCTCTGACTGCTTTCAAGATTTTATCTTTATGTTTGGTTTCCAGCAGTCTGAAAAATGATGTTCCTTAGTGTGATTTTCTTCATATTTATCCTCTTTGGGGTTTACTGAGCTTCTCAAGTCTGTAAATTGGCACCATTCACCAAAGTTGGGAAACTTCTGGCAATTATTTCTTCAAATAACTTTTTACTGTCCCCACTACTTTCCTATTCAAATCCAGTTGCTTACATTTTAGATAAATTAATCTTGATACATATATCTCTGAAACTCAGTTGACTACTTTGGATCTTTTTTCCTCTTTCTTCTTCAGATTGAATTATTTCAATTAATTTCATCTTCATGTTGATTGACTTTCTCCTTCCTTTTATCTCCTTTTTTCTCCTAAGCCTATTTGGTGATTTAAAATTTTTAGATATTATATCTTTCACTCCTAGAATATCAATGTGATTCTTTGTAGTATTTTCTGTGTATCTGCTGAGTTGTCTGATTTTTCTTTATTATAAGTACATTATGTCATTGAGCATAGTAATAAACTTTGCTCTAAATTGTTTGACAATACCATCATTTAGGTTCTTTTGGAATTACCCTCAGTTTTTGGTCATTTTTACTGAGAGAGGGTTATTTATTCCTGGTATTTAAATGTCGAGCAAGTTATTTTTGTTTGCTTGTTTGTTTTGTTTTCTTTTTTTTTTTTTGTCTTCCGGACATTGTGATTTTTCTGTTGTAGAAACTTATTTTTAATTGTTTAATTCTCTTCAAGAGTTTTTTTGCTTTTGTTTTAATGAACAATAAGCTTGTTAGACACAAAGTACTACTTTTTCTTATCTACAAGTGGCAGGAACTCCAGCTCAATTCAGTTATTTTAGCCTTAGCTGTACTGCTTGGAGTCTGCCCTGCACATGTATTGCTCAGTGATTCTTTTGCGACTTGGACAGAGTTTGCACATACAGAGCCAAGGGATCTCATCACTCTCTCCTCTTTCCAGGGCTCCCCCATCCCACCTTACAGCAGTTGTAGCTACTGTAGTTTTTGTCTTTTCTACTTCAGAGATATGACAGACTTTCATTCAGAGATTCAGCTATTCCATACCACACTGAGACTATGGTCTTCCTTCAGGACAAAATCGTAAAGACAGAAAATTCATTCTATGCTGTCCCTTCATCCAAGTTTTAAATGTCTTCTAAAATAAGCGTTCTTTCTCCACAATGTACCTATACACTCCAAAATCTTCCAGTAGTTGCTTTTTTCATTCTCCTGAATAACTATTTAATCTGTGAGAGGATTGATCTGATGTGAGGTTATATTAATATAATGAAAGCAGAATCTTCAGGAAAAATTTGTTAAAACTTTTCAGTTTACAAAAATAGTTTATGTCCATTATATATGAAAATAGAAAATACAGTAAAAGAACAAATAATAAATACAAGTTATGACTTTTATATTTCAAAATAACTGAATTTTTGTATATATTTTAAAGTTGAATATATAAACAATTGTGGGATTTTTTTGTATATTTTTCAACCTTTAAAAATGTTTTTAGTTTTATTTATATCAATAAATACATATATACTATTATGAAGTGCATAGCAATTCATTGGTCATTTGGTTAATTTTCAGTTTTCTCCAGTTATAAATTACATAGCAGTAACATCTTTATGTGGACACATTATGTTTCAAAAAAGTGAAAGCTGGGCTCGGTGGCTCAGCCTGTAATCCCGCGCCTTTGGGAGGCTGAGGTGAGTGGATTGCCTGAGCCCGCCGGTTCGAGACCCGCCTGGGCAACGAGACCTCATCTCTACAATAAATCAAAAAATCAGCCGGGCGTGGTAGCGTGCACCTGTAGTTCTGGCTACTCGGAAGGCTGAGGTGGAAGGATTGCCGGAGCCCAGCAGGTCGAGGCTGCGGTGGCCGGGAGCGGCCACTGCACTCCAGTCTGGGCGACAGCGTGAGACTCCAACTCAAAAAAAAAAAAAGTGAAAATAATTTTTTTCTAACATACAAAATATGATTGTTTTTAATAGGTAAGCAAAAATTTTCGAAAAATAAAAGGTTGCCAATTTTACAAAAGGTTAATATATTTAGTCTTCATATCATTTAACCAGTATGAACCTCTTTAAAGTCTAATAGCTAGTCAAAGAATATGAACATAGATTCGTAAATCCATTTTGGTAACAAATACTCCAATTAAGTATTCAATCATAGGATAAAATATGAATAAAAATATAATTACTATGTCTATTGACAATTAAAATGAAAATCTTTGACTTGAAAAACATGCAATGAGACAGACATTCTTATGCATCACTAGTGTGTATGCAAAATTCCCTTCATGAAGAACTTGGCAAAACATTTTAGAAGTCTTAAAACATTTCCTTTGATCTAGTAATTCCACTTCTTGAAATCATTCTTTTAAAAAATGAGTGCAGAATTTTTATGAAAGACAATTCTCTTTTATTTTTGTTAAATATGAAAACAATCTCAACATATTATAGGAACACTAAGCTAATTGACATGAAATAGAATACAGTCACTAATAACAATGTCAGGCAGAAGGTTTGCCTGAGTCCAGGAGATTGAGGTTGTGGTGAGCTGTAATCATGCCACTGCACTTCACCTGGGCAACAGAGTGAGCCCTCAACTTAAAAAAAAAAAGTTGACAAAATCTCTTTAATGATTTTGTAAAATAAATGATTATATTTTAGTAATGACTGTATAAAGTAACATTTAAATTATATATAAAGATTGAGATAAACTATTTTTAAAAATGATACATAGATAATAACTACTAGACCTTCATAAAAATTACTTACCTGGCTGGGCTTGCTGGCTCAGCCTGCAATCCCAGCACTTTAGGAGGCCGAGGTGAGTGAATTGCCTGAGCCTCAGGTTCCAGACCAGCCTGGAGAACTTGACTAGACCTCATCTCTACAATAAAAGTATTAGCTGGGCATGGTAATGCATGCCTGTAGTTCCGGGCTACTTAGAAGGCTGAGGTGGAAGGATCACTGGAGCCTAACAGATTGAAGTTGGGGTTGCCGTGAGCATGCCACTGCACTGTAGCCTGGGCACGAAGTGAGACTCTGACTCAAAAAAAATAAAGTGGCCATTTCTGGCAAGATGGCAATGGGGCAGTTTAGACTGTGAGAGTCTCTGCAAAAGTGAATATCTATAAAGATTCTCTGTGTGAGTGGGCATGTGCCAGTGGGTGAGTGAAGGTGGGTGAGTGAAAGTCCATCTGAGAGGAGACTTGGGTTCACGCACCAGGGGATTTCCTCTGGAGGTCACTGCAACACACAACCACCTGGAGATTAGATCCCCAAGTGCACAGGATCGTCTGCTGCTTTCAGGACTCTCCTGAGAAAAGTCTGCTGAATTCAGCTGATCTTCATCACCTAGAGCCTGGCCCACAACATCCCTTGTGACAGCAAAGTGGCTGGAGCCTGCGATCAGTGGAGAGAGCTGTTGGGGAGAACTGGAGAGGAGCCCCACCACCAGTGAGGGGTGAGGAAATGATGGTTGGAGTCATTTTCTCTGTCCTGGGACCAGGTGGAGACCTGCATTGTCCTGCCCAGCTCTGCCCAGCCTCCAACCTGGGACCTAGAGGTAATCTCATCAAACTTGGATGCCCATGGAGAGACAGATGCCCCTCCCCCACACTACATTGGACACAGACATGCATGTCAGATCTGAGGGAGACTAGACAGACAACAAGCTGAGGGATAAACATATACCCCCACTGCATGGACAGATTGTAAGGCAGGGGGAAGTGGGTTCCAGGGAATCCACACATCTGTCAGTGGATACTGAGATCTGCAGGTACTTTCTGAATCACAGCTCCCCCCTCAATTAAATCTCAAAACTGCAAAAGGCATAGTCCCTACAGTCCAGCTTCAGAACTGATCAAAACCAGAGGATCCATGTAAGGAAGAATAGGAGACTGAGCAAACAGAAGTAAAAGCTACCCCCCACCCCCCAATCCCTGAACATCAGAATTAAAGAGGTTAAAAAAAAAGGACAGAGGAAAATCTATACAACCGAAGAAAAACCAAAAAAAGAGTGTGGGTCCCATACAGACCCTGGGAGGTCAGCCACTGAGAATACAGCTTCAGAATGCAAACCATGAAGAGTCCCAGAGTGACTGGTCTCAAACCACAAACCCAGATATCAAGACATTAATAGAGAGAATAAATAGAATTGAGGAGAGACAAGAGGAAAAAATGAAGGAGTTGATAACATTAATAAAAAAATACAGTGAATGAAATAAATAGCAAACTGATAAGCTTGGAAATCATTAGCTGGGTGCGGTAATGCACACCTGTAGTTCCGGGCTACTTGAAAGAGTGAGGTGGAAGACTCACTGGGGCCTAGCAGGTCGACAATGGGATTGCTGTGAGCATGCCACTGCTCTCCAGCCTGGGGACAAAGTGAGGCTCTGACTTTTAAAAAAGTGGCAGTTTTGGCAAGATGATGATGAGGCAAGTTAGACTGCAAGAGTCTCCACAAAAGTGAGTGTCCATAAAGACTCCCTGCATGAGTAAGCATGTGTTGGTGGGTGAGTGAAGGTGGGTGAGTGAAAGCCCATCTGAGGGTAGACTTGGGTTCATGCATTAGGGGATGAAAGAATATCAGAGTTTGAGGACCAAAATAGGGAACTAACCCAAACTGTCAAAAACATAGAAAAAAAGTTTAAAAAGACAGAGCAAAACCTTCAAGAGTTGAGCGATTATTTCAAGAGGCTGAACCTAAGATTAATTGAACTTCCTGAGGCAGAAAGAGAGACAGAGAATACTCTGGAACAAAACTTCCATGAAGTCATCCAAGAAAACTTCCTTCATCTCATCAGTAATGCAACTATTCAAACACAAGAGATTCAGAGAACCCTTGCAAGATGACAAATGAGTAGACCAACTTTTAGACACATAGTAGTTCACCTACACAATGTAGGTATAAAAGAAAAACTCCTAAAGGCAGCAAGAGAAAAAGGTCAGACTACCTACTGGGGAAGACCAGTTAGAAAAGCAACAGACTTATCTACAAAAACACTTCAGGCTAGTAGAGTTTGGAGCCCAATCTTCAAAGTTCTCCAAGATAAACAATTTCAACCAAGACTTACCTACCCACCTAACCTAAACTTCATCAGTGATGGAGAATTAAAATCTTTCCCAGACATTCAATACCTAAGAACGTACGCAACCTCCTGACCCGCTCTACAAGAAACACTTAAGAAATTATTAAACACAGAAGAATGGGAAAAAAAGAATAATAATGTTCTTCACAAGAATGCAGGAAAAACATTGAAAACATACATGAATCAACCCAAAAATCAAAAGAAAGAAAACAAACAAATAGCAATAGCAACAACAAACTATAAGAACCTCATGACAGGGATAAACTCTCACATTTCAATAATTAGCCTAAGCCAGACTTGGTGGCTCAACCTGTAATCCCACACTTTGGGAGGTTGAGGTGAGTGAATTGCCTGAGCCTGCGGGCTCAAGACCCACTTGGGCAACTTGGAGAGACCTCATCTCTATAATAAATAAAAAAACTAGCTGGGCATGGTAGTGCACGCCTGTAGTTCCAGCTACTTGAAAGGCTGAGGCGGAAGGATCACCAGAGCCCAACAAGTCGAGGTTGCAGTGGCTGGGAGTGGCCACTGCACTCCAGTCTGGGCGACTGAGTGAGACTCCAACTCAAAAAAACAAAAACAAAAACAAAAACAAAATCAATAATTAGCCTAAATGTGAATGGACTAAATGCACCATTGAAAGGACATAGCATGACAAAATGGATAAAATATTATGAAGCAACAATATATCATCTCCAAGAGACTCATCTCATTAGAAAGGACATTCACAGGCTCAAAGTAAGAGGATGGAAAACAAAATTTCAGGTAAGTGGAACAAAAAAGAAAGCAGGAATCTCAATCTTAATATCAGACAAAATACCTTTTAAGCTATCAAAAATGAAACAAAAGATACAGAAGGTCACTACATAATGATAAAAGTTTCAATCCATCAACAAGAAATACACATTCTAAACATATATGCACCCAACATAGAAGTTCCAACTTTCATAAAGTGGCTTCTAGGTAAACTTAAAAAAGATATTGACTCTAACACTATCATAGCTGGGGACTTAAATACCCAACTCACAACCCTAGGCAGATCATCAAGACAAAAAATCAACAAGGAGATCCAGAATCTCAAAGTTACACTTGACCAAATGGACTTAACTGATACCTGCAGAAACTCCACCCAACAACAATGGAATATACATTCTACTCATCACCACACGCAATATACTCTAAGATAGATCACATCCTTGGCCATAAATCAAACATAAACAAATTTTACAAGATTGAAATCCTGCCATGTACCTTCTCAGACCATAGTGGAATAAAAATAGATATCAACACCAAAAAATTAACCCCAAAACTCACAAACACATGGACATTAAACAGCATGATGCTAAGCTATTCCTGGGTCAACATGGAAATCAAAACAGAGATTAAAATATATATGAAAACAAGCAAAAATGAGGAAACAACTTACCAAAACCTCTGGGATGCCATGAAAACTGTACTAAGAGGGAAATTCATAATCCTACCAACACACATGAAGAAAATAGAAAGATCACAATTTAACAACCTAAAAATTCACCTAAGGGAACTGGAAAAGCAAGACAACCAAAACCCTAACTTCAGCAGGAGAATCCAATTCACCAAAATAAAAGCCCAAATTCAGGACATAGATGACAAAAATGATAGTACAAAAAAAATCAATGAAACAAAAAACTAGTTCTTTAATGGATAAACAAGATTGATGGTCCCCTAGCTAGACTGACCAGGAAAAAGAGAAAAAAAAGTCCAAATAAACACAATCAGAAATGCAAAAGATCAGGTCACAGCTCACCACGAAGAAATACAAAAGATTATCAGAGACTACTATGTGCACTTATATGGAATCAAACTTGAAAACCTAAAGGAAATGGAGGACTTTCTGACATTACACAACCTCCCTAAGTTGAAACAAGAAGAAATTGAGATGCTAAATAGACTAATAACAATCCAGGATATTGACCATATCATAAGAAAACTATCCTCAACAAAAAGCCCCAACCAGATGACTTTCCAGCAGACTTCTACAAAACACAGAAGGAGGAACTGGTACCAATTCTACTGAAAGTATTACAGGCAATTGAGAAAGATAGAACATTCCCCAAATCATTTTACAAAGCTAACATCACGTTGGTACCCAAACCAGGTAAAGATCCAGAACTATAGGCCAATATCCTTGATGAACATAGATGCTAAAATTCTCAACAAGATCCGAGCAAATCAGATTCAACAACACGTCTCAAAAATCATCCACCATGACCAAGTAGGCTTTATCTCCAGGATGCAGGGAGATAAAGACCATAAATATAAATAAACACCCCAACAGATATAAAAAACAAAAACCACATAATTATATCATTAGATGCAGAAAAAGCTTTTGATAAAATCCAGCATCTCTCCTTGATAAAAACCCTCAAAAATCTAGGCATAGATGGAACATACCTCAAAATAGTAAAAGCCATCTATGAGAAACCCACAGCCAGCATACTGCTAAACAGACAGAAATTAGAATCATTTCCCTTGAAACCGGAACAAGACAAGGATGCCCACTCTCACCCCCCTTTTCAACATAATTTTGAAAGTCCTAGCTAGAGCAGTCAGACAAGAAAAAAAAAATCAGGAGTATCCAAAGAGGAAAAGAGGAAGTCAAGTTATCTTGTGCAGACGACATGATTCTATACCTCAAAAACCCAAGAGAATCTGTCAAAAACCTTGCACTGATAAATGACTTTGGCAAATTCTCAGGGGTATAAAATCAATTTGCAAAAGACAGTCACGTTTCTATACACTAACAATAAATAAACAGAAACCCAAATCAAAAGCACAGTCCCATTCACAATAGCCAGGAAAAAAAATCAAATACCTTGGTATCTTCCTAACCAGATATGTGAAAGACCTTTACAATGAAAATTACAAAACATTGCTCAAAGAAATCAAAGATGACACAAACAAATGGAAAAATATTTCATGCTCATGGATTGGAAGAATCAACATTGTTAAGATGTTCATCCCACCCAAGGCAATCTATAGATTTAACACAATACCCATTAAATTCCCAGTAGCATTCTTCTCAGACTTGGAATCAACATACAAGAATTCATATGGGAACATAAACAACCATGAATTGTGAAAACAATTCTCAAAAAAAAAAAAAAGAAAGAAAAAAGAAAGAAAGAAAACAAAAACAAAAAACAAAGCCAGATGTATCACACTCCCAGACTTTTAACTTTATAATAAAGTTACAATAATCAAAACAGGTATTGGTACAAGAACAGGAATATAGACCAATGGAACAGAATAGAGATACCAGAAGCAAAACCTCAATTTCTCAACCAACTCATCTTTGACAAAGCCTCCACCACCAACCACTGTGGAGAAGAAACCTATTCAGTAAATGTTGCTGGGAAAACTGACTGACTACATGCAGAAGATTAAAACAAGATCCTTCCTATCCCCATACACAAAAATCAACTTCAAATGAATCAAAGACCTAAAAGTGAAACCTCAAACTATAAGAACCTTAGGGAGTGCAGGAGACACCGTTATTGAAATTGGAACTGGCTACCAATCCCTGGTCAAAATCCCAAGTGCCCATGACATAAGAGATAATATAGATAAGTAGGAACTCATCAAACTGACAAGCTACTGCAAAGTCAAGGAAACCATCAAGAGAGCAGGGAGATAGCCCACAGACTGTGAATAATTATTTGCTAACGGTATGCCTGACAAAGGCCTAACATCTAGGATCTACAAGAAACTCAAACATGCTGAAATAAAAAAACAAACAGACCCATTACAACGTGGGCAAAAGATATGAACAGACAGTTTTCTAAAGAAGACATAGGAACAGCCAACAGATACATGAAAAAATTCTCAGCCTCACGAGTCATCAAAGAAATGCAAATTAATAACTACACTGAGATACAATCTAACTCCAGTCAGGATGGTCATCATCAATAACTCAAAAAATAACAGATGCTAGAGAGAATGTGACAAAAAGGGAAGACTTCTACACTGTAAAACAGTGTGGCAATTCCTAAAAGATCTAAAAATTAACCTTCCATACCACCCCATAATCTCTCTACCGAGAATATACCCAAAAGAACTCATGCACTCTATAAAAAAGATACCAGCACACATATGTTTATTGCAGCATTGATCATCATAGCAAGAACATGGAATAAACCATGTTGCCCCTCAAAAAGAACTGGATTAAAAAAATGTGGTACATATACATGATAGAATATTATGCAGTCATAAAGAAGAACAATGTCATGAACATAGCAACCTAGATCGAGTTAGAGTCTATAATACTGAGTGATCTTTCACAGAAACAAAGAACTGAGTATCACATGTTTTCACTCATAAGTGAAACTTGAGCAGCTATTGTAATACTATAAGAAAAGGATTGACTGTAGCGGGAAACTGCATGTGTGCTGGGGAGGGGGCCGAGATTGGCAGTAGTGGGAATCTGCCTGGGGAAGGAGGGACACACCTCATCAACAAGTGTACTTGCATAATGAACACTTGTATAGCTAACCCTGAACTGTACCCCCCACATCTTTAAAATAAAAAAATTAAAAGTAAAAAAAAGTACTTAACTTTGAGCACTAGAATGAAAAGTAATTTTACAAAATAGTCACTTATTCTACAATAAGCAGCTACTAAGTTTGGAATTTGAGAGTAATTTTTATTTTCAATTTTTATGTGATTTCTTGCTTCATTAGTTTGACAGTAAATTTTCACAAATTTTAATATACACACATGAGGTATAGCCCCTAGATTCAGGAATTAGATAAGGATGCCTGTTACCTTCACTGGTATTCAACACTTTTATGGATACCTTAGACAATGAAATACGAAAAGAAAAAGGAAGATGACATTTACATCTTATAAAGAAAGAGAAAAAAGCTTTGTAGATTATATGATGTTTACCTAGAAAATGTTACAAAATTTAATACAACAGATACAAAAAAGATAAAAATCAAGAAGGAAGTTTGGTAGTTGTGTATAGGATAAACATACCAATAACTCTTCTGTATTGTACCAATATCCAGAAAGAAAATATAGAGCTCAATCACAACCAAAAGAGTAATAAAAATGATAAAGTATTTATAACTGAAACTAACAAAAATGTTCAAGACCTAGATGTGAAATTAACAATTTACTAGGTAGTTAAACAAATGAAAATATATTTCATATTTTTCATGAAAAAATTTGTAATAATAATGATGTCAGTTTATATATTTGGCACTCTTATGTACTGACATACAGCAACTAATTTTATACTCATAAAATTTGCATGAGACTTGTGCTGTTAATTTTAACATATTATGCATATAAAAATTAAGAAAGAGAACCAGCATGGCTCAATCCATTCACCTGCAAGGTCTATGCTTTTTAATACAGCTCCCAATAGTATATCTTATGACATTTTAGAACTAAAGTTTATTTTAAATATAAATGTCACTACTATATATAGGGTTATTTTTAAATTAATACAAATTTTTAAAACACCATAGTTAGATAATCTGATAATATTGAAATAAAATAAACAAATTTGTCAATGAGATAGAACAGGAAATTTAGTTTATGGTGCAATCTCAAAAGAGTTAAAATGAACTACTGACAATTGATATTATGCCAGTTTCTATCTCTATGACATAAATAACGTAAGACTCATACTACAAAATGCATGTAAAACAAATTTCAGACAATGAACTAAGCCTGAAAGATTATAAACTATTGAAATTGTTCCATACTTTAATAATAATGATGATCTTTCTAAGTAGGTCTTAAAACCCAGAAGACTCCTAAATATAAGTTTTGACTAAATACAGTTGAAAATTTTCTTTATAAAAAGATACCTTCAAATTCAAAAACCAAGCAAAATATTAATTTGATAACTTACATCCTGAATTGAATAAACATTTCTTACCAATCAGAAAAAGACACACACACCCCACTAGAAAAATGACATGAAATAAAATAAAAAGCACTTTTCAGTAAGAAGTACAAATGGCTAAGAAATATATGAGAAGAATTCAGTTCCATTGGCAATAGGGAAAATACAGATAAAACAGTTGCCCTCCCACCGTAAGAATGGATAAAATGAAAAAAAGTTAACATGAAGTGTTGGTGGGGAGACCTCATCTCTACAGTAAATCAAAAAATCAGCCGGGCGTGGTAGCACATGCCTTGTAATTCCGGCTACTCAGAAGGCTGAGGCGGAAGGATTGCCGGAGCCCAGCAGGTCGAGCTGTGGTGGCCAGGAGTGGCCACTGCACTCCAGTCTGGGTGAGACTCCAACTCAAAAAAAAGAAAAGAAAAACTGGCAATTGGGTCATAACAATTTAATTTTTTTGAAGATAATTTAGCAGTATGAATTAAAATTTTCAATTTGTGTACTGTAGGACTAAGCAATTCTATTTCAAGGAAAAATGGTCTTACATAAATATGTTTATATGTCTTTCGTATAGCAGGATTTGCCATCTAAAAGCAGTTAATAGCAGAATTCTTCAATAAATAATACATTAGTGTCATGGAATACTCTACAACTGTTAAAAAGTATGAGGCAGATCTGAAGATTTTTAAATGTAACAATAAGTCAAGGCATATTTTAAAATAAGACAAGCATTTTTCAGAGAAAATAATGTAGAAACATCCTATCTAAATAAAACTGCAACTAAGCAAACTTCTTGTCAACTCTGCTGCCCCAAGTATTACTGCCTATGTATACACATTAAGCTTGTCAACTTAGTTGGAGTTTCCTGCAAAGGTGACTCTGGAAGGTTGCCATGTTAAGTTTCCTCTATTGGTTCAGGTAAATCAACTGTTTCCAAACTTGCTGATCCCATTCAGCAAAACAAAAGTTTTTGTGGCCAGTCAAAATGTTACAAAAAAAAAAAAAAAATCCAGCATTCAAAATGTTATATTTATTAGGGCTGCAAACATTTATTTATTTTTGCATTATTTAATTTTCTCATGTTTATAACAATTTTGCAAAATATGCCACATCTTACTTTGAGTGTATGCCTTTTTTCCTTGGCTCCAGAGAGATTATACAGGCACTTTAAAGATGAATTCAGCAGTAGTGGGATATTGTAGTTCCCAGCATTTTGCCTGATTAATCACTCTCTCTTTCTGATGATTCAGTCATGTTTTAGAAAACTGATCGTTTCATCTTTGAAAAATATAATAATTTGAGGGAAATTCATCAGTATAATTTACAGGTACTCTTTTTAAAAACACATTAACATATTAATGAATAGTTAAAAAGTGTTTCAGTCCTTGTCTCTTTGCTCCCTTTTGTGAGGCCTTTCAAATATCTGGTTTAAATTATATACTTCAGTGCATATGCTTCTTACATTCTACTTCCTTGAGCTCAAAATATCCTCCCCTTAAATGAACTGTATCTGTAATCTTAGGCAAGTTACTAAACATCTTAGAAACTCATCATTCTCTTTGGAAAGTGCAAACATTTAAAAACATAACTAAGGTCTCTTCCACTTCCAGTAATTTTGTAAGCATATGTCCAGGAATCAATAGAATTTTGTATCTATGACTGAATTATCAAGGTAATGATCACAATTCATTTAAATAAACCCAAATTACATGTAATTCAGTGCGAGGCTATTTACTTTTTAAGTCTGTGACATATTAGTACAACATAAGTGATACCAATATTTGCATGCATCTCAGGTACTTTAATATATACAAAAAAAGATAGTTTCATCTTCATTAATACATGAGAAAAAGTAAATAGCAGAAAAGGGGTTTTGTTAAGTGACTACTTGGATGCTAATCAGCATTTCAATTGTCTTAAATATATCAATCAGTTAATATTGTTTATGTGATGAAGAATAATCACCATTTTAGAGTGCTACAACATCACACACATAGGACTGATTAATCTATTATTCTTTCTACAAGAAGACATGCTGTTTCTTCACCTCATACCTCAAATGAGTCATCCTAAAAATGAACTCCTTGGAAGAAATTGGGAGTTAAAGGTGAACATAGATTGAAAGTATGGTGAGTAATGGTGAGATACACCAAATAGTCTTAATGACTATTAATTGACTTAATGGGGTCTTCCATGACACCATGTAAAGTCTGTGATTATGGGCTGGTGCAGTAATCAGAGTTAGTAAGTTGAGAAAAAAAGTCTTTTGTTACAAATACCTAGAATTTTGTTTAATTCCAAATCAATGTAGAGGTATATTAATACAGTTATGGATTTATTAAATGGATATACTTAAGGGATGTCAATCATTATGTGTCACGTAGAGAATTTCAGTCTAGAAGCTTGGGATATATGTTTCAAAGGAAGCACAGTTGAAATAAGAGAAACTTACCCTGATATTATTAAGTGATAAGGGCATTATGGAACCCTGTGGGCATTTACATATATACCAAGATAGGTAAATAAGGAGGTAAGTGAATGAGTAAAAACCAACCTGAGGTTAAGTGGGATTATTACCATTAACAGATCTGATTTTAACTGTGCAACCATCTATGAGATGGAAGAAAGGTAGAGGTGTGACAAAGATCTGTATATCTGCCAGATCACAAATTCCTTTTTGTATTTAAACTTTTAAAAGACAGAATGGGAGTTGTGGTAGCAAAGAAATGTAGAAACTGGTTATTCTAGGGGTTTCTTTGTTTTTGAAAAAGTGCTGATTTTTTGAATCAAGATCTCTACCAAGTTATGGAACTCACTAGTGTAGGGAATAATTGTTCTTTTTCCCGTTTCTCTTTCCTCATATTAATTGTATTTTGTCTGGATTGTTTTTCTTTAAATTATGAGTTAGACATTTTTGAAGAGTACTTGTCACTTCTGAATGATTGCAAGAGCGGGATGTGTACAGCAGGGATAGTGTGTTATTAGTGCACTAGCTACAATCTAGTCCCATGATGGTTAGAAACTAATCCTTTCTTTTATGCTCTTAGGGGCTCCCACTTGGGTATTCCCTTGAGTACTGATTAGCACACATCAGTAAAGAACTTCCTGAAGGCTGGAGAAACAACATCTGAAAGGATTAGAGTAAGGAATGACCAACACTTCTATAGGACATTAATGGTTGTCAGCACTGGGGAGAGAAGGAGTAGAGAGTGACTGCTAACGGGTACTAGTTTCTTTCTGTTAATAAAAATATTCCAAAATTAGGTGTAGTTAAGGTTACACAAGTATGAATCCCAAACCACTGAATTACACAATTTAAAATGATAAATTTTATGTTGTGTAAATTATACCACAATAAAGCTTTTTTTTTTTCCTTTTTTACATGTTATGTTATTTAAAAAGCTGGAGTTGCTATGCTAATATCATAAATGCACATTTCAGCTCATAGAATATTTCTGGGCATATAAAAGGTAAATTCATAATGATAAAGCTGTTGATTCATCAAGAAGACATAATGTATCTAATAATAGATCTTCAAAATACATAAAGAAAAACTAATAAAACTGCAAAGAGAGTAATGTATAAATATTGTCAGAGAATTTAATAGTTCTTTCAATAGTGTATAAAACAAGTAGATATACTCTCTGTAATACCTTAGAAGATTTGAACAACACAGTCTACCAACTAGGCCTAATTAGCATTTATAGAATATTCCACCTAACAATAGCAGAATGCACATTATTTTGAAATGTACGTAGAACATTCACCAAGATAAACTGTATCCATAAAATAAGATTTAGATTTAAAAGGATTTATTTCATACCAAGTAGGCTACCTGAACACATGGAATCAAACAAGAAATCAAAACCAGAAAAAAAAAAACCATATATATTCAAAATATATGGGAACTAGATAATATATTTCTAAAGAAAACAATAAAAGAGACATTATAATTTATTATTTTATTTATTTATTTGTATTATTATTTTAAAGGTGTAGGGTACAGTTCAGGAGTAGATACATAAGTGATCATCATACAGGTGAAGCTTGGGCCTCCCATTTAGAATTTATTCTTATCAGAATGAAAATGAAAACAGAAAATATAAAAATGTTTCGGATGAAACTAAAGCAGTAATATAAAAATGTTTCGGATGAAACTAAACCAAGTTTGAGACAAACTTGGAGCCCTAAACAACTTTGTTAGGAAAAGAAACTTGGAGCCTTAAACAACTTTGTTAGGAAAAGAAAAGAAAAAAGAATAAGAAGCAGCCTTGGCTCAATGACATCAGCTTAACCTTAAGAAACTAGAAAAAGAAGAGCAAAGGAAGCCTAGAAGAAGAAGAAAGAAAACAATTTGACTCAGACCGGAAATCAATCAAATAAAACAGAAAAATCATAGAGACAAATGAATGAAATCAAAGGCTTATTGAATTAATCTCTACCTACACAGATCAGAAAAATAGCAAGAAGACACAAATTAACCATATTAGCAATGAAAGAGTTGACAGACAATATGGAGTTTACAGTTAACAAAAGAATGATAAGAGAATATTATGGGCAGATTTATGCTCATGCATTTCATGTCTTAGATGAAGTGAGCCAATTCTTTGAGATATATAGACAACCACAGTTTACTCAGACAGAAATATGTAACCCACATCTCCATAAATCTGTTAGGAAAATGGAATTCTTAATAATAATAATGTTAACATACAAAATCTTCGCATAAAGAAAATTCCACAACAAATACGTAGCGAGCACCCAGCATATCACAGGAAGCATGCTAGAATCTAGGACTTCAGAGACAGGTGTGACCCTGCCCTGGTTTCAAGAAGCTTATAGTCCAGTGGCACAAGACAACTTATTATAGGATGTGATGATCACTCTAATGGAGGTGAGGGAGCCTACAAAGGAGCTAAGAGTTACAGGGACAGCAGTAATCAATTAAGATAATAATAGATATTATAACTACTACTGGTTTACTAATATTGCATGCAATGATTACTTACTATAGGTCAGAGCCTTCACCTGAATCATTTCAGTGATTTCTTCTGATAACAATAGGATAGGGATATCTAACAATACCTTTCTTTATATATTAGAAAAGTCCATCTTAGTGGATTAAAGTTATTCACCAAAAGTCACACATACTAAGTAAATGGTTTTGATGATTTAAAGGTACCTGGAGAAAACTTCTTCCTGCCCAATACTCATGTCTTGACTGGGAGTCAGGAGGGCAGAGGAAGAGGAAATTTCGCTTAAATCTGTATTTATGAGCAGAAAGAAAGGATATCATCTACAGACACTTTACGTTTGTTGGCCCTCTGTATGTTAAGATTCAATGCCTACTTTTAAACTTTTGAGCACCTTGGCTCCACATTCATGCATTAAATAATTATTGCAAAACAGTTACATTTCTATTTTGATAATATGGACATATATATGCTTATTTTAGTATTGTCCTTAGCATGATGTTACATAGAAACCACATAGGCTGTATTTATTCCATGGGGGAGGAGACTTTGTGGTAAAGGGTGACTAAGTAGAAAACAAAATAAAATTGAATAATAATAATAATAATAATAATAAATGAGTAACCCAGATTCCTCCTCCTTGTCAAAGACAAAATTGCAACAAATATAGTTGTAGATGAAAGTGGCTTTCATACAGGATTCATGAATCAGGGTATTCTCCATTCTACAAAGTAGAATGAGAGACCCTGATTCCACAGTGCATTGGCAGAGCAGTGGTTTTGTAAAGAGGGGACAAGAAAACAAAATAGGAAAAAAGCTCATTGGTTCATATCAGACTACTTCAGGGTTTGTTTGGTTTTTTTTTTGGAAAGGTTGAAGCAGAGGAAACTTACTTATTTCTTGGACTCCGGTAGGGTCTCTTGTTTTCAGGAAAAAACTGATCTGTTTTGGAATCTATCTACTTTCTTAAAGCTTCAGTTTGATTAAGTGATGTTTAGCATCAGTGACTTCATTTTGGTTTTGTCTGGTCTGTGGGGTCTACTGCTGGAGCTCAGTCAAAAACAACAAATGCCCACTCCCATTAAATAAATATTTGTATAGAAATATAATTATTTCACAATATTTGATGTTACATGAATGCTAGGCTCATTTGTTCTTTCTCTGCACTTCCCAATCTCCTTGGAGTATTCATTGGTAATTAAAAGGGTCAATCAAACACTGGCCAGATTTGTACATATTTTACTATTTCCCTAGCATGGGGTAGCCAAGAAGCCTCAGAGGCCACATTTACTCCATAAAGGAGGAAGATTTATGGCAAAAGATGACCAGGTGGAAAGCAAAATTAATAACATCTACAATAACAATAACAGCAATAATAAAAAGAGTGACCTAGATTCCTCTTCACCCCAAATTGCTGGGGAGAATCAGAGTGATGGAATGTTTGCCTCTTCACTGGTCTGTACTCCTGCCTCTTGGCTCTCAGTGGGTGGGTGAGAACTCTCACAAGTCACTTCTTGTTTAATTTCATGGTTGCAACTTACCCAGATGGCAGAGCTAATGTGTTTTGTTTTCTGTAGTCAAAACTCAAATGCTTAAAAAGTCACATGGGTAATAAAAATGAATTACATAGAAAGTAGTATAATGAGAAAAGGTACACATTTGTTGGTAAAGGGCAACTGATCCTTAGCATTGATTTTTGGGAAAAATAGAGAGTGTAGTGAATGATACATCTTTTAAAGGCTCTTCCAAGTGTGGCCAAATTATTTGTACCCAATGATGTCCAGAATGATTTTTTTTTTTTCTCATCGAAGAATCCTAAAATTAACATTTAACCCCAAATCTCCAGATTTTTAATGCTGGTATTTAAAACATGTACATTAAGTGCCAGGAACAATAGTTCATTCCAATAATCCTAGCACTTTGGGAGGTCAAGGTAGGAGGATCTCTTGAAGCCGGGAGTTCAAGACCAGCCTGGGCAACATAGTGAGATGTGTTATCTAAAACACACACACACATACATATGTGCATATTAAAACAATTTTGAATACCAAGTTAAACCAGTCTGCTTGTCCCCAAATTCTAGCCTTTTGTTTGATGTCCATGCTGTCTGCCAGTTTGATATAAATACTGTGGAAAATCTCTCCTTGGCATTTATTTTAGCATTTATTCAAGCCAGTGTCTAGTATTTCACACTCTGGGAAAGAAATACAGACTTCTATGTCCAACAAAGCCCACTAGGCTCAGTATATCAGGGCTGATGCGGCAGCTGTTATGGGTGAGGGCATCTAACTCAATCCCCTCTTTAGTCCTCTGGACCAGCAGGAAGTTTGAAGCAGGATGAAGGTCTCCACACTGCCAAGACACACTGTCTGTCTGTCAACAGGCAGGGGCAGCAATCAATATTTCTGTAATTACTAAGCCTCCTCTTTGGCATAGCTAAAAAGGTAATCCAATCGTGTACTAGTTCTGCAAACAGAGCTTTTCTAAATTCTTATTTTTATCCTTCTTTACATATTTATTAGAACATTTTGACTGAATCCTTGCAAATGGGCTAAGAGTAACCAGCAGAATGAGTCCCACTGTTGCCAGCTCTCCCCAGACTATCAAACCATCAGTGAAGATTGGACAGGTCCTGATGAAATAAATGTTGGCTGCTGACTCGTCCAATTTTGCTGCACTCCTTCGTGTCACTGGCGCAGGCTTGTCCAAGATTGAGATATTTGCAAACCGTCATCTTTCATAAATATCTGCCTTGAGTGACACTTTCTCCCTCCAACACTTCTCTTTGAAATGCACCTGGCTGGCTTCTAGCCTGAGAAATTTCATTGCTTGTGATAGGTGATTAGCAAAGGGATACTTCCGTCTCCCAGTGCCAGCCTTTTGGTTCCCACTCCCCTCCTATACCCCACCCCTCCTCACCTTTCCCTTTCCTTCCCTTCCTTCCTATCGCCTTTGGGGAAGGCTTGAGTCATAGCTTTAAAATGCTAAAGACAGTAATGTTGTCAGAGGTGTTATGAGGTTACTCAAAAAAATATTTTGTATTCAACTTAACAAAATTACAAGTAACCTGGAGTTTGTCAAAGCTTTTCAAATGAATTTAATCTCCTCTTAACCCCCAATTCTCTAAAATCTCCAGGAAGGATCTCACTATGTTAATATGCTTACAACAATGGATATTGTATTTTTAAATGTCCTTTGGGGTCTAACCTCCAATTAAAATGGGGACAGCATGTTCTAATGACAAAGTTATTAACACTACTCATTATTATTTCCATAACTTTAAAAAAAATTTTTTTTAGGATTGATGTAAGAGCCCGCTGAAGCAACCAATACTGCCACCACACAAATGAATCAATATGCTTGCACATAAATGTTGTAATTAATGTAAGCACTGAGATATCAAATTCAAATCTCCAATTGGAAAAGAATCACTACATTAAAAGGAATTACCCCTTATTAGAAATGAATATGTAGAGATTATAGGATAATCAAACATTCTCAGTTCCTAATGTATCTGATCATATTTCTCAGGCATAATCTATCTGAGAAAGATTTAATATCTTAATGTAGAAATATTTTTTATATATTTGGATTGAAGAGATTTTAATCAATAGGATTAAAAGAAATTCTATTTTTTAGTAAAATATTGGTAGGTTTTTAATACCATAAGTAATGTAATTTTGCATGTAAATCTTTATCAGCCTTAGTTTTGCTGCAAAAGTTTTCAATTTTTCAATATATTATCAATTGAAAATCATTTTAAATCTAGAACTAAATAAGTAAGTTTTCTCTCTAGGTGACATGAGAGTGAAAAGGTTGTATTGTAAAAACAAAAGGCAGTCCCCTTGGGCTCCCTCCCACAGTGGGAGCTTTTCTGTCCTCTCTTTGAAAACAAAACAAAACAAATCCTGCTTTGAAAAAAAGAAAAACAAAAAAAAGAAAAAAAAAACCCCAAAAAACAAAAAATGAGTTTTGCTTAGTGTGCAGACAGTAGAATCGTACTATTTCTGATTTCATTGTAAAGCTGTGTTGAAAATAATGTGTTCAAAGTAATATGTAACACTATACTACTACAATATGACATGATAATATGAGGTATATGACTTTGGCTTGCTTTTCACTAAAATTTTTTTATGTGCAACATAAAATTATTAGGAGTTATATGATTTGATTAGCGTGCAATTTTTATAAGATCTTATAAGTCTTGCAATATACCTTTCAAAATATTATCCTTTTAAAAAACTTTACAATGTTTATTCTAGATGTATATATTTATTTTTTGAGATATGCTATAATTTAATTACATTTTTGATACATTGAGCAATGATGAATTTAGGGTGAGCCATTGATAGAAATGTAAGTATTCTTTCATTTGATCTTAGAAGTATAACTTAACCATGACATACAGATAAAAATTATGAACATCACTGGAGAAGAAAAGTTCACAAATTTAATTAATTTTCACATAAGGCATTGGTTAAGGAGATGTTTTAGCATATTCAATTAAAATTTCCACATTTAAACTTAATTTTCTTTCTGTTGTTTCTGTTCATACCAGATATTGCAAAAATTAGACCCCAGCTATCAGTTACCTTCACTAGCAAATTTTGGAGTTTTGGTCAAATACCAATCATTGAACTATTCTAACCATTTTCACAAATGTTATTTTTATTTATGTATTTATTTTTTTGCGTTGGAGTCTCACTCTCTCGCCTAGACTGGAGTGCAGTGGCCGCTCCCGGCCACCGCAGCCTCGACCTGCTGGGTCCGGCGATCCTTCCGCCTCAGCCTTCCAGCCGGAATTACAGGCATGAGCTACCACGCCCAGCTGATTTTTTAATTTATTGTGGAGATGAGGTCTAGCTGCCCAGGCGGGTCTCGAACCCGCGGGCTCAGGCAATCCACTCACCTCAGCCTCCCAAAGGCGCGGGATTACAGGCTGAGCCACCGAGCCCGGCTCACAAATGTTATCTTATGTCTTCTTCACAATCATTCCGCATGAAAAGTGCTATACTTTCCATTTTGCAGATGTTTAAAGTTAACTAGTGGTGGAGGTGGGTCCCTAACCTGGTTCTCCTGACCACACCTGCTTTCAATTTTTCAACACTGTTTGTTTCACGTTTTCCCTTTAATGAGATTGACCACCATGACTGTGCTAACTTGGCATAGTACAAAAATTAAGAACTCCAGCAAGTATTAACTTTATGTAGACATAAATATTTTTTAAACTTTTAAATCAATCTTGAGACTTTCTAAAACCTGTATAATTTTACCTCTTTAGGACTTTGTGCTTGAAACTTTTGGATGCTCTAGAATACAAGTTCTTGCTAAACCCCAAAGAATGCAAGGCATAAATATAACCTACTTATAATGCACTATAACTGAGTTATTGATAGTTATTTTTTGTTCCTAGACATATATGGTCAAAAATTGTCAGGAATATCAGAAGAGTCCTAAAAGAGGTGGCCACTTTAGACTTAGTTAGCTTATTTTCTAAGACTGTAACTCTATGAGAAGCTATACTGACAATTCTCTTTAGCCAGTCTTTTAATAAAAATTGCATTAATGCATTTTTAAAGCATTTTCTAAGGATTTAGTTGAGTTTTTTACACTATTGATTTGGATTTCCAATAGAAGCTTGTATACTAAAAACATTTAATCTCCGTTTATTTTCTTGATTTGGATGCACTCATAGATGTCAAAAAGAGGGTGGAGCAAACTTCTGCCTCTAAGCAAATCATTAATAAACCTATTAAAGAGATCCCCCTTTTTGTTTTTATATTTTTTAATTTAATTCTGAGATTCACTGTTTAATGATTATCTTTGTATCATAGAAGGGGTATATGTCAACTCAACAACTAATTTCCACCAACAATGAGCCAAGTATTAAATTCTACTTGACTATACCCTTGAGTTATCATCAGCTGAATGAATGCTTACCAACTGTCTTCATTAGTGTGTTGTAATTAGTCATTTTGTAATTCTGTTTGTTTAGTATGCTTGGAAGTTATTTAATTGACTTTTCAAAATGTGGGCACTTTCTTCCATTTGAAAGAAGAGGAAACATTTTTTCAAATCAGAACAAGGAATTTTCTTATTCAAAAAACACCATATAAAGACACATATGACAATATTAATAGTTGGAGGAAAATATATAGTCTCATTAGCTAGTTACTGTATATCTACTTTTTGACATTTTCACTGATCTGATAGTTCTAAGATGATTGAAAGGGGTAAGACTACCATCATAATTTTGCATAGGTTGCTAGCAAACATTGAGAAAGATATTTTTGTCTCCCCTCTCTTTACAGACTCAAGGAGTAAACACAGTGTTAAATTAGAAACAAAACAAAACAAAACAAAACCTCAGTACATTACAAATGCATCTTTCCTTGCAAATGCTGTTTGTCAACACTTATCAAGTTTACCAAAAACATTTGACATAATAACAAACTTGTTTATTGACTAGTAAGTCAAACAACTGGAGTCGCTGATGTAGAAAGAATATCTTTTCCACCTCTGTCACCTAAGAGAACAATAGCAAATATCTGTCGGGGGATGGGAAAACACCTCTTATCAACAGGGTTCCTGAATGAAACGTAATTGTACACCTAACCCTTAACTGTACCCCACAAAACCATAATAAAAAATACTGATTAATAAAAAAAAAAAAAGAAAATCTTAGTTCAATACGTAGCACTTTTGGTTGACTAAAAGTAGATGCTCATTACATATTGTTGAATCAATGAAATAATGCATTGGGAGTCCCGATTAATCAAAAAAGTCTTAACTATCATTCAATTTTACCTTTCAGTGGCATATCAATTTCACTTCTGATTCTTAGCCATGCTCATTTGTAGAGTTATCTACTACATGAAAGGTTTTTCACTATATGCCAGAGTGAACATAAGAATAAATAAGACACAGTTGTCAACCTCAAAGAGCCTACAGAATAGTATATTTTTTTCCTTCACAGGACTTAATCTTGAAAGAAACTCAAATTCTAATGCAAAAAACATAGTAGCTGTAATTTCAGGATGGAGATTCTGGACTTATGAGTTTGTGCATGCTTCTTTTGTGAGTTCACTGCTATCAAATTGAGCATTCGTTATTTATGTTGAAGTGAGAGCCTTCAATGCACTGCCCACATGTGGAAATCTCATTTACATATGGGGCTGCCTGGTTTTCAGTGGCCAGATGGATCCTGACTCCAAGCCAAGTAATGTTTAAGGCTCATGAAATTCATTAATCCCATTATCTCTGGTATGACTTTAGAAAAAAAATATTGCTCCCAAATAAACCCCATCTCCTGCCTTTATCTGTCTGTATTTTCATTTTTTCTTGCCCTGTCTCCTAGACTGGAGTGCAGTGGCACAATCATAGCTCACTGCATTCTGAAATTCCTGGGTTCAAGAGATTATCTGACTTCCTAAGCCATCCATGTAAAGTTTTGAGTATCTGATCAGAATGAATGGGGAGACCCATTGAATGAATGGGGAGACCCAAGGCCCCTTTCTTCTTCATATTTTGAGACATGAATCCACTTTATTGTTAGGTTTATTACGCTTGCATAAAGCATCTGGCACACTCCTCTTTTCTTACTATCCCTTTTCTAATTGTGCCAATATGTTGATATTGGCTTTCATGTGAGCAGGTTATTTTACTAAGGTTCAACTCATGTCATGTTCAAAACATGTGCTCCTAGCTTCCCATTAGTGTGATTATGGGCCCCAAATTTATCTCGGTGCATGTAGAGATACTTTACAATCTGAACTTCTCTTCCCCAACACACAAACATGGATATACGCAAAGACACTTCTGCATGCCCTTTCTCCTTTGAGTTAATCCAAATGTAAAGGGATGACTGGAAACTAAACATCATGAGAGGAATTTCTGGCTCTTTAGACACAAAAAGCATGGCTCATTCACATGAAAAGTGAAATGAGTCCCCCCAAAATTAAATTTCAAGCAAGAGTACACCCACTACTGCTGTTAGTTTTGAACCTTTGTTTCTTGTTTCCTTTGTATTCTTCCTGGGTTATTTTCTCACTTGTGATGAAAATAAACATAAAAACAGGGAATACAGATATAATGTAATATTTTTCTAATGTTTTCAATTAAGCAGCAGCTGCTGTTACCAAGCTGTCATTTCTGTTGCTATGGGGGTTTTGTGTGTGTGTCACTGCAAGACTGGTTACTTTAATATACTCATCCTATTTCTAGGGCTGTTATACAGCATCTTTGTTAATATTGTTAATTTAATAGTGCTCTGAGAGTGGTGCCATCTTTTCTATTAAATCTAGCTGTGGGTGATAGTTCAAGTTCTCTTTATATGAAACTAATTAAGCTTCCCATGAGTCAAATGAAACATATAGGCCAAAAAAAAAAAAAATCCAAGAGTCAAAAATCTTGTTGGAATTTCAAGATCCACTGAATTAAATATGCTTCCTCAGTTTCCCCAGTCTAACTGAGCACAACCTAATCAAAATATAACTAAAGTAAAGTGAGTATAAGTCTCACAAACACAATACATGGAGAACTGTCCCTTCCGGTAAACAGGGTCCACCTTGCAGTGATGAACCACTTGGAAAACAGACAAAATTCATCAACTAAAGTAAACCATGGCTGGGCTCAGTGGCTCAGCCTATAATTCCTGCACTTTGGGAAGCCGAGGCAAGTGAATTGCCTGAGCCCGTGGGTTCAAGACCAGCCCAGGCAATTTGATGAAACCTCGTCTCTACAACAAATAAAAAATGAGCTGAGAGTGGTAGCCCACACCTGTAGTTCCAGCAACTTGGAAGACTGAGGTGGAAGGATTGCTGGAGCCCAGCAGATCGACGCTGGGATGGTGGTGAGTGTGCCACTGCACTCCAGCCTGAGCAACAGAGTGAGACTCCAACTCAAAAAAACGAAAAACTAACACCAATAAAAATAAAGTAAACCTCATATATCCAGTTCCTGGCATCAAATCTGGCATACCAGAAGTGTTGGAAAGGGTTTTTGCTGAGTGAATGAACCATTCAATGAATATCCTGCTATTACCTAGCCTTTTAGCTTCTTCAAAATGGTGAGTACAGTAATTTTTCCACCACTTCCAAGCTCTTACCCCCTCATCTAGACCAGTAAAATCCAACATAGAAAATTGCTACGTTCATGAACAGATAGGTTTATTCCTTTGGCCTGGTCTTATTTTTCATCCCCAAATCACACAAAATGTTTCAAAATGTACAGAGGGTTATCTCTTGCATATCCCATCATGATGTGAGTCTCCCCCTGGGTTCTAAGGATGTTAATCAAATATTTCAGTTTCAATATCTGTGACCTGATTTAGTCTGTCTTTTAGGTGAATAAACCAACTAAGGTAAAGCTTCAAATAAACCCTTGGGAAAAAATACCACAACAGATTTTATACTTGTTGTCTTTTTGTGACTAAGTTGCCTTTCATTGAGATGTTGCATATTATGCTTCTTTCTATACCCAGTGGGGGTGTTTTGCATACAATAAATGCAATAGACACACCTACTGTGAAATATTAGATAAGAGATTGTAAAGCCCACCCTGCACCATCTGTTCTGCCTTTATGTATGGCCACAGTCACTAATATTGCTCTAGATTTTTCAGCCCATGTCCCAGTCATTATCAAAGCATTGTTCAGTAGCAAGAACATGGAACCAACCATGTTGCCCATCAAAAGAGGACTGGATGAAAAAAATGTGGTACATATACATGATGGAATATTACATAGTCATAAAGAAGGACAAAATCATGAACTTCACAGCAACCTGAATGGACTTAGAGTCTATAGTACTGAGTGATTTTTCACAGAAACAAAGAACTGAGTATCACATGTTCTCACTCATAAGCAGATTGTGAACAATGATTGTAATGCTATATTAAAAGGATTGGCAGCAGGGTGAAACTACCAGGAAGTGGGATTGGCAGTCTTGGGAATCTGCCTGGTTAAGGGGGGTGCCACACCCCATCAACAAGGGTACCTGCATAATGAACATTTGTATATCCAACCTTGAATTGTATCCCACATCTTTAAAATAAAAAAATTAAAAGTTAAAAATAATAAAATAAAAATAACTCGTGCATTTTGGAGAGTTTTCTGTGTCAAAGCACTTGAAATTCAAGTGCAATTTTACATTCAGACAAATCTTCTACCTATGAGGATTCTTTTTTTGGGACAGGGTCTTTCTATGTTGCTCAGGCGGGTCTCAAACTATTGAGCTCAGGAGATCCTCCCACCTCAGCCTCCTGCTGAGTAGCTGAGAATGCAGGTGCTTGCCACTATGCCTGATTTCTATGAGTATTTTATGGACAAATGACTTTCTCCAAACTGGTATTGATAGAGCAGGTATTAGGACTTAGGTACCTTAATCATGCAGTGAGTTGTAAGTGACAAATAAATTTTTGCTGTGGTAAGGCACATTTCTGGGTGATTTCTGAAGAACAATCTATAGTTTTCCCTAATACAGCTTTGTTTCTGCTATACTATTCTGCTATTTTTCATAATATTTATGTACCTTTCTTTAGTTAGTTTTATAGTTCTATGTCTTCCATGTGTCTACTTCCATCTTTGCCTTTCAAGCATTTAATATATATAATAACTAAGAGCAATGATTGGTTTAAAATATCTCTGTGCCTACCTAGAGGTAAACAGATGTTATTAGTCAAAATTCCTTCATTATTATCTTTGTATCTTTTAATGTTTTAAATACAGTTATAAATTTGATACTTTTCTATTCTTTCTCAAACCAGTAGAGTGAATTTGGAAATAATAGAAATAGGAACTAGAGGTTGAGGTAAGTTGAACTTAGTTTGCGTACCCAGTCACCATTTATTAGTTTGTGATAATGACTTAGACCTTCAAGTCATAGATTACTCCATCTGTAAAATGGAAATGATAATATTGTTTTCTTACTTTCTGGAATTAGGAATACTAGAGGAAGGAAACATATATATTACACATACACACACACACATGTATGTATGTGTGTGTGTGTATATGTGTATATATCCCTAAACAAGAAACAGCTATTTCATCTGAGAGCCAACTAAAGAAAGAGCAAATGTTATAAGAACCAGTGTGTTAAATTGACTGAAAAATGGTGTGTTTGTATTCAGTTATATTTGGAAAACCACCTATGTTGTACTTTTTGATGACTTAAGGGATTTTTCAAGGCTTATTTGACTACATGTGTGATTTTTATTTTACAGATTGACTTTAGAACCTAACATCAGCATTAGGGGTGGTAGCTAACCTTGAACAATAGTGGTATCTAGTACTTTTTTCATTATTTAATGCATCTGCCAAAATATACTTGGCTATATGCTTAAATATTTCTTAGTATTCTTTATAGAATACCAGGTTAGGTTTTTTTTTTTTCCTTCCTTGTAACAGATGGAGATGTAATACTTCATTTATTGCTGGGAATATTACTGGCCAATCCCTAACAATTCCAAGACAGGTGGGTGTAAGGAATTTCAAGCTTATTTATGATTAAAGTACATATTAACAACACTGATATCATTCTTTAAAAATAGGATATATGTAAAAATTATTTGTAGAATGTGAAACCCTGTGTACACACAATGTCATATCTTGTACTTCCTGTTCTCATGCCTTCCAGACACATAGTGAGAAGTTAGAAGTGGTTATTTAACTTGCTGTGGCTATTGAAATGTGAGCCAAAGCAGAGCATGCCACTTCTAGGCAGAGGATTTAAAACCCAGTGATTCTCCAAGTCCTTTCTCTCTGGCATGGGTTCCACAACTTTCTGGAAATTAGTGGTGAATTAGCACTACTGCCTGTAATGCTAGGTTATGGGACGTTAGGTTGTATTCAGAAACAGATGGGACGAGTACAGTGGTTGATTAGAGCTATCTGCCACAGTTAAAAAAGGGCAGAGGCTGAATGGGGATGCCATTGTATTCAACAAGCTGGACTCCAAATTCTTCCTTTTAAACATAAGAATCTGGGATCATAAGATCAGTGCCTTGTTTTAGGATGCATAGCTAGGTATGGTAAAAAGGTAAAAGTTGAAGTATTATTATGTATTTGTTATTTGTGTTATTTCCACAAAGATTTAAAAGTAGTTTAGAAGATGGGGTATGTTACAGTCAGATAATTCAAACAGAAAAAGAGGATTTCAAATTAAGGGCATGTAAGGGACAGACACTGTCCAAGTGTGAAGGTTAGTGATGTGATCATTGTGACTTAGTAATATATCTACTTCTGAGGTTCCTTCAAGTCAAGATCCTTCTAAGATGTTGACACATAGATCTCATTTCAACTCTCTTTCGGAACTTACAGTCTCACATGCCCAAATATAGACATATAATTATGGGTTCAACCTAGTTTTACCAGAGAAGATTGTAAAACCAATGTTGATTAAAAAAAAAAAAAAAGTGAGAGTGCCTAAGACTAAAGAGCTATCAATTCCCACAAAACTATCAACAAGCCTGAAAATTTGTGAGAAAATATCAAAATTGGAAAAGAGCTGGGAGTTATTGGATTGTTCCAAAGCTGGATAATACATTTGTTTTGCATGAAATATGATTCACTTGAAATCAACTAAATGTAAAGGTTATTTAACAAATATTTGATGAGTCCTTTGAGAGAAGCATAGTTTCTGGATTAATGACTCAAGCATGGTTCAGCCACTAGACCCACAATTCTGCAGCTATCTTAGATGGAGAATGATAATCAGAATGGGTGGTCTCTTCCACTTTCCAATGTGGTTGCCTACACCGAGGACTTCAATTCCCACAAAGCTATCAACAAGCCTGAAAATTTGTGAGAAAACATCAAAATTGGAAACAAGTCCAATCATCATCTCAATGAAATAATTAACTCAATTTATCATTAAGTAATTTTAGCATACATTTCAAAAACATTTTTTTATAAATATCTAAACACAATACTACTACAGCACCTAAGAAAATCAATAATAACTTTTTTTATCTTAAAATATCTGTCACTATTTGTATATCTTTGACTGTGTTATATATATTTTGAAGTTGGCTGGTTGAGATGGTTTCCCCTTAAAATGATATACAGCTATACAATTTCTCTCTCCATTAAAAAAAATTGGGGCAAGAACATGTAATATGAAATCCACCCTCTTAACAAATTTGTAAATGCACAATACAGTATTATAAATGATAGGCACAATGTGCAAAAAATATCTTGAATTTATTCATCTTGCATAATAATACAGCACCATGGATGAACATTGAGAAAGGAAGTGAAGTAAGCCAGTCACAGCAGGGCAAATACTGCATAATACTCCTTAGAAAAAGTAGGTAAGATATTCAAACACATAGAAGTAGAGTGGAATAGTGGCTGTCAGGGGTTGGCAGTAAGGGATGGGGAGTTTTATGGTGTCTTTTTTAATCTGTAGGTTTCTCCCTCTCTATTTTTTTTTCTTGTGATTTATTTTCTGATACATTTCATATTTTTTTCCTGTATAATTTTCTACATTCTGGACTTTGCTCATTTTATCTTTGTTCTCTCATGCCTTTATTTCCTGTTAACAGGTTTCAGGATCAGAGGCTGATTAGATTATGCTTCAATTATTTGGCAAAAATACCTCATAGGTGATGATTTATATCTCCAGCAAGAAACACATACTATCTAGCTGTGTGTGTGTGTGTGTGTGTGTGTGTGTGTGTGTGTGTGTGTGTTAGAGAGAGAGAGAGAGAGTAGACAGAAAGAGAGAGAGAGAGAGAGAGGAGAGAGAGAGAGAGATGGTTGAGTTCATCTATTTGTTTTAAATTTCTCATCACTTCTCACTTAGGGATTCAAATTACCTATAGAAGAATAAGGTTCATTAAGATCTCATAGTGGATCTCCATGTGGCTTTCTTCAACAAATTAAGTGCTTGGGGCAGTTGAAGTGATTGCTTATAAAGCTAATCATCATATTTTCTAATTTCCTAATGATGGGAAAAAAACAATCACACCAATGTATTAACAGACCCTATAAGTACTCTTTTGCTATTAATTAAGAACATAAGTTAAAAAAAACAATAAAAATGTGAAAAGTTAATGTCTATTGAGCACTCTATAGATCCTAGTGATTGTTCTAAGTTTTTTTTTTTTTACATGTATTTACCTTTATTTTCTTTTAAACTCTGATCAAGTTTTCCAGTCAATGCTTCTTCATCTATTTACTAAATATTTATTAATCTGCCTATATCAACTAGGCACTATTCATGAGTTTGTTTCATTAAGTTTAAGTCACTCACTCAATGTCACAGTTGGGACTTGCAATCTAGAAAACTGATTGAATAGTCTAAGGTATATTCAGGTAGTAGAGTACTATGCAACTGTACCAAGAAATGGGAAATATCTTTACATCTGTATGTGGTTAATCTTCAGCATGTTTTATTAAGTTAAAAAACCAACAAAACAAAAAAACAAATTGGAGAAACTTGTTTACAGTATTTATATACATCTTAGACATTGTAGTACCTTAGAAGTGTACGTGTGTGTATTTTTAACAAAAAAGGATAAATTAAAACCAAAAAAAAAAAAGAGAGAGAAAGATTCTTAGGGCTGGACAAAGGATGAAGCAAAGTGAAGGGAACAGGGAAGGTAGTTAGTTTCCTTTGATCACATTCTATGTCCTGCAGATTTATAAAAGAAGGGAATTATCCCTAGAGGTATATCTTGAAACAAAAGAAAAGGGAAGAAACTATGAAAAATAGATCTAATCAAGTGAAGAGGACTTTAAAAAGCTATAAATAGTTATTATAATTTGAAATAATATAAAAATTAATTGTTAATTTCATTACAATATATTAATTTATATAGGTATGTTATATAAGTTAATATTTCCAGAGGTATATGAAAAATGGTGATTCCACAGGAACACAGTCATCCAGATGTCTTAGGAATTTAAAATGTGATTATTGAGGTAAAATAAAATATTAAGTAAATAGAGCAAATGACAAAAGGGCATAGCTGAACAGAAATTAATAAGCTCGAAGATATCAGGTTTCAGGATCAGAGACTGATTAGATTCAACTTCAATTATTTGGCAAAAAATACCTCATAGGTGATGGTCTGTATTTCCATCAACACATACTAGCTAGCTCTATGTGTGTATTTGTGTGTGTGGGTGGGAGAGAGAGAGAGAGAGAGAGAGAGAGAGGAAGGGAGGGAGGGAGAGACAGAGAGAGAGAGAGAGAGAGAGAGAGAGAGAGAGAGAGAGAGAGAATTGAATCTACCCATTCTGAGGCACATCTACAAGAATGTGGTGCGGAAGAACAAAGAGGTGCAAACAAAGTAAAAGAAAATTTGAGAGACATAGCAGACATAAGTTGAAATCTCTATTTTCACTAGCTAGCAAGGAGTTAAAAGAAATAAGTGGAGGTCATGGTATGGGGGAAAGGCATAATTGAAACAACAATGAGAGAATATTCCCTGCATGAAAGACAGTTTTATAAGGAAAGTTCTTTCTCAAATCCAGACAAAAAGAATGGAAAGAGGGAGATCCATCCCCCAGACACATCATGAAATTTCAGAACTCAAGATCCAGAATAGAATTTGAAGACGAGCATGCATACGTACACACATAAACACACATGTATATGCATGTACAGATAATCACATATTCTCTTATACACAACTGATAATGCACAAAGGAAAAGGGGTCCACTATTTGTCTTTGGCCTCTCCTACAAGACAGAGAGCCTGTCTTGGTCATTGGTGTCTCACCACAGGGCTCAGAACAAAACCTGTCATCCAGAAGGGCATAAATCAATGTTTATTGCAGGAAATGGGCATAAATACAGAAGACTGATGGTCTGAAGACAGCTGCCATTGATTTACAGTGCAGAGGGAAGGTACTACACTCAGGGTCAGCAAGCCTGAGTGCTGGGTTCAGCCTTTCCATCAAAGAGCTGTTGAATTTGGGCAAATTTCTAAAGCTTGTTTAATCCCTCCTCCACTCTTTTTTCTTTCCTTACAAAGGCAAGAGTTGAACGTGATGGTCTCTGAAGCCTAGTCTAGCTTCCTCATTCCATCTCCAAAGAAGCTTATCTATTCAGACTTATTTTTCACAAAATTTTACTCACTTGTGAAGCTGCTTCATGTGACTGACATCATGCTCTCTTCAAATTTCACTTTACTGGACAATCTATATTATTCCTGGTTGACTCTGGTTAGATAAATGTCAGGGTTTTTCTTCAAGATTCTATGTTGATAAAATGTCTTTATCTCATCTAACGATTTCTCCACTGACAGAATATTTCCGTTAAATAGATCCAGCTTCCTGTATGTGATAATTTTGGGATACTGGCCACAGGGCCCGAATAGTCATAGAGCAAGGCCATTTCTTCTCGTGCATTAAACTATGCATTAGGGACTTGCCACCCCCACCTTTGGCTGCATTTCCATCTATTTATGATTCCAGGTATAGCGAGCGGTATAATGGTGTGCTATCTTCTAAGGGCCATATTTCATGCTGATATGATACTGTAGGAATAGAGAAAATGATTGAATGATTGCTTACTGAGCACCTTCCATGTGCCAGACACTTTCATAATGAAACCCCTCAGCAGCTCCAGGAGGTGTTATTTCTTCTTTACAGGTGTTGAAATTAAAGGTCAGACTACTAGTCATTTGGCCAACCAAAATCTCTACTCTATTCTGTCTCCTCAGAGTTACAGAATTGCAGCGTGTTCTCATAATAATAATTCCCAGTAGTGGAGCCCCGATTATAAACACTTAGGAGTAATGCATTTTGGAAAAAGCCGAGCTTCTTCTTATATTATTTCTTACCATTGACTATAGCATATTTTGAAAATTTTTTTTCCATTTAAAAACCCTTTTTGATCAATACCAAGATGACATTTAACATAACAAGACAAACATTGCTTTTTACAATCAAATCAACCTCACAACAACTTTCTTCCTAATCTGTGGAGATAGAGCTAAGATTACAATAAATCTCAGTAGAAAATAATCTGCATGATCATGCCTTAACTATAGTTTTTTTAAAAAAAATTTCTGAATGATATCTTGATTTGGGGATCCAATTCTCATATTTTTAAATGTTAGGGGCTATTGAAATGATGTGCTCACAAACTTCTGCTTCAAATTTCTTAATCGTGAATTGTGTTTCATCAATGTGGTGGATTCTTCGTGCTTTTTGTTTTAAAATTGAACATTACCTCTTGACACTTTGATGAGTGATGCTGCTGTGTGGCTGATTAATATGTCCCAGACATTTCGACAGGCCAGAAGCGGGCTAGAGTTAGTGCTCAGTATTCTCCAAGAGAATTATCTTAAATTTTTGTCGATGTTGGTGAAACAGAAGAGCAAACAGGTCAGGTTAAATTTCTTAGCAGCAGAAAGACATTAAAAGAGGTTTTCAAAGTTACCTCACCTTTAATAAAATGAAGTCATCTTATATATTAATATATTAATATTACAGCTGGATTTAAACTCTTGTAGACCAAGCTTTACTTAATAGTTAGATCAAATTGAATCTCAGATTTTATGAGTGATAAAATGACAATAAAACGCGTCTGGTCAGTAAAGATAATAACTTGATTCAGTACTTTGGATGTAAGTGTTTAAGGTTTCCATGATAAAACTGTAATTTTATACCCCAAAGTGTGTTAATAACATTAAGTGAGGTAATAGGCAAAGTGCATTGACAATGCAATACCCGCAGGACCACAGTAATAGAAATAATTTATAATGTATCAGCAATAAAATCTTTAATGTTATCTCAATTCAGGCCAGGCACCATATCTGGGGTTTCAGATTACACATGTCCCCTTTCCTCCTCCTGCTATAGGCACACGTGTTAACCTAAAATAATTAAGAAAATGGTTTTTAGAGTGCAGAACCCTTTCACAGTTATGGACATAATGACAATCCTATTAACTATTTCCACCCTGGTCCATTTATGCTTGATTGATAGACCTTATTTCAAAAGTAATAAGTAAGCATTTCTAAAAATAATCCTGATAGTCATTTTAATTAATTCTTGGTTTTCTGTGTTCTGAACAGAACCAATTCTTAATAGTTAAAATACACAAAGAAATAGTTTTCAAAGAGAAGAGCCAGTTATTTGTATGACTGCAAAAGTATTTTATTTTGTAAAATCGTGACTCAATGGTTTCATAGTTCAGAAATGCATCCCAGACATTTTATCTTTTTGAAGCATCCTAAAAATATTTTCTTTATGATCAAAAATTAAACAATGTTGTCAGATGACATAACTTACAGTAACTTAAATCTACTATAGGTGTATTTCACCTGATAGCAACTTGCATGTCAGTACACAGAAAGGCCTCATTTAAAGAGCTAATCCATAAAGCATATAACATTTCATAAGTTAATAATTTTCTTCATGGTTAAAAAATACTTATAGAAAATATGAGAAAACTTGAGATTCAGCTCCTATGGTTTCATTCTGGTTTCTGAATCCATTTTAAATTTTAAATATTTATCTTATTGATTCTAAAATTTATGAAAAAAATCAGATGTTCATGCTTGGGCATACCAACTATTTATAATGACAATGATCATCATAACAGCCTACCTTTACTGATTTTATTATGAGTCCAACTTTAAATGACCTTTAAAATGAGTCAAATTTAATAATAACTCAATAATTGTCTTATTTTATATGAGAGGAAACTGAGAGAAGGTGAAACTTAAATTGCAGGTCCCTGGGTAATAAATGAAGAGCTACTAGCAGGATGAGGCTGTCCAACTCTAGAATTCGTGTTCCTGAGTCACCCATCACACTTCCAGATTGTCTCTAACAAAAGCTATCCATAATTTTTTTGTATAAACTTTTTTTCCAGTTAAAGTTTTGTACATAAAGATAACAGAAGTAGCTCCGATAGGTGTCTTACTTAACAGGTAATTCATAACATCTCTGAATATTACTTTGCCTGCTGATCATCTACAAGGGGTGAAATGCACAGAAATGATATGGAAGACCAGGGGATATTCTCGAGAAATGAATTATATCACCCTTTTTGACTCTGTGTCCCTATAAAATAATTTTACTTCCTAGTGACTTCAGGTACAACTCAAGGGCTGGAGCTAATCACATCTGGGCAGGGGGATGACTTCAGAAACACAAAATCATTGCTTAGATGGCTCAGTATTAAGTTAAGTTCACCTTCCTAGCAATTTTTCTCTGATCTTAGTAGGTCCCACTTGCATCTCACCATGTTCCCCAGTCTCAGGAGAGAAGATTCCCATTCACCTATCTTTGGATGCTGAGTTTTTGCCTGAAGAGCTTTCCTAGAACTCTTTTTATACAAGATAGCAGTTCTGCATGCCCATACCCTTCCATCTTCTCTGAAGAACTGAATTTGGCTTCTAGATATAGGGGCCAAGAACTTGCTGTCTGTTACAAATGTATCCAATTGGTGTTCCTGGATTGCTTGCATAAATATTTGCATCTTACCTGAGGAGTTGATAACAACAACAACAACAACTTCGATTTCTGATTTGATTTTAGTCTCATCCTATGTTTGGATGGACTTTAGTCTTTAGCTGATCCTTTATCATGGAGAGATGGGAGAGACGGGCTTGATAGTTTCCATAATAAGTGTTATTCCAAAGGAGTCAAACACACTTGGTTTTGATCAGTTGCATCTACAAACTCACTTGCTGAAGGACCTTGGCAAACTCTGAATCTTAGTTACTTTATCCTTAAAACAAGTATAATAATACCTTTGAGGGCTGCTTCGAAGTTGACATGCTGGTGATTGGAGGTGAATACCCCATCATAGCAGTCCTAGACCTTTCCCCACAGTCCCTGTTTCTCCTGGCCCAACCCGGACCATTGGCAACTGAGCTCCTGAGTGCTCTGTAGAATGAAACTTCCCAGCCTAGCCCTGGGATTTGGAATCGAAATCCATGGGACACAAAAATTCATGCCATATGACACAGTCATAAGGCTCATCTTAATGAAACTATCAACGTGAAAAACTAACCGAATAAAACAAATAATTCACAGGTATTGCCTCTTTTCAAAATGTTGTGGCCTGAACTGAAGCTCAAAGTACTGGCTGGTTAAAAAAAAAAAAAAAAAAAAAAAAAAAAAAAATCCTATGTTGACTACACAGTGGCTACCTTGCATTGATTCAGGCTTCTAGGAAACTCATAAGCAAGTTTAGAGAGGATGTGGTGTGGTTTCAGAACTGAAAACCATTCACCACATGTCAATTGGATCTGATTGTTGTCAGTCTCTGTCTAATTTATCTTGCCTGCATATGTGTCTACTGAGAAAACTCCACCCATCAGCCTGGGAGTATTTTCTCCAGTTTCTGAGCCATCCGGATAGAAGCAGGAAGTTTATTAGCAAACTCAGCACCACCACTTAGTGGGTTTTAGAGTGAAAACTGTTGAGTGTTTTGCCAGGGTTGAGCTGAAACATCCACACTGCAGCTTGCTGCTATTCTACCCTGCAGGACACTTGTCAACTGTGCTTTGGCTTAGATTATGTGAATTCTCTGAAGGAAGCCCAGAGAATATAGGATGAAAAATAAAACAAAACAGATTTTGCATTCATCTGGAGCCACTGAATACAGTTCTGCAGACAGACTGTCATGGCACAACATGAGAGTGTGTCCTTCACATAGACTCTTTTGTGAACAATACTCCCTGAAGTTGGGCAGTATACTGGTAGTCCAAGTGGCTCTAGCCCAGCATCTGGTACTCAACAGAGACACCCAGTTCAAAGAACTTTTTAGTGAAATCCCACTTTCTAATAAGATCTCACATACTAGCCTCCTGACACTAATAGTTGCTTAAATTCTACCTAAATTTTCCACACTCTTTGGATATTTTTCATGTGCCAATGTAATGACAATAAATGTATAACTCAATAGCTATCTGTTCAAAGAACAGAAGATCTAGCATTTCTTGAATCTGAGAACACCTTGTGTGCTCAAAACTGAAACAGGCTGGGAGGCAACATTATTTAAGGAGTATGTTGCAGAATGTAACCTTTTATTCAACACTGACACACCAACGCTGCCTGAAGGAATAGAAACATGTTTGATTCTTGAGGCTTTCTTTCCTCTTTTATTGTTTTCATTCCTAACTTTTATATTCAAAATTATGATCTATTACATTTATCTCCTACATAATTAGAAATAAAATCTCTTACAATGCCTATAAATGCCATCTGCATATCAATTCTGTAGGTGCATTTCACATTCTTCCTGTTCTAGCTGTCCGCGCTGACAGACAGCACGACTCCTGATCTGTCTCTTCAGGTGGCTCAGACTCGCTAAGCAAAAAATCATAATCTTATCTTCTGAGTCCCTAAATGTAAAAATAGCCTGGCTGTTTATTGAACCAGGCTTTGAGGCCCAGGTGTATCAGAGGAGAGGAGAAAGTGGGCTGTCACTTCCTTGCTGGATATGGCCGGCTTCAAAGGAAACAAAGAGTCATAGATTAAATGGAGCGTGACCGTACTCAGCCTTTCCCAGGAAGGTTTAAAGCTTCCACACTTAGGGCCTTATCAGTCTGGAAGGGGGATGCAGAAGATAAACTTTAAAAATAAATGCCCCCCAAATCCCGTATCATCTCTGCCTCCTCCTCCATGTCGGTCAGCAATGTGTTAAGTGAATTGAAACTGGATCGGAGGGAGACAGTCACAACCTGGTTATCAGTGGCAGTAAATGGAAGATAATAGCCCCACTAGAGAGTTATAAAATGGCTTGTCTTTGAGCTGCCAAAGTGTTTAGTCTCTCTTTTATTATATTCACAGCAGTAATCCAATATGTCCTGACTTCTGTCATCTGTATGTAATGCTTATCAACTCTCTGTCAGTGATTCACCCTCTTGTCAGGGACAATTATTCCTCAAAGTGCTGAGGTTATGACTGAAGCAATATTATGACTGGAAAGAAAATATGAAAGGTGTAGCACATCACAGCAAGCAATCTGGGAACTGACGTCAAAGTAAAGGAAAACATTACTGATAAAAGGAGAACAGAAGGTGAAGTTTTGTTCTCTGTGCTCTGGGCACGGCTGGCATGGCTGAGGTCAAATGGGCAGAGGACCCCTCTTGGAAAAATGCTTTACTAATTCATGAAGGTGGTACGTGGGTACCTCTGCCCTCACGGCTATGTCTTTCTTTTCATTTTACACCTACATTTACAGGGACTTTAAATGAGGTTGCTACAGTATGTGCTCGGTAAAGAAAGTTGAGCAGAAATAGGTTAGCACAGAAGCTCTGTTTTATAACAGAGGTTGGAAGCCTGTCGCTGGGTGTAACAGATCTTTACTTACACCTGGGACATGTTTTAAAGGATCTTGCCTCATCTTTGAGAAGGTAACAGGTGTGGTAAGAAGAGCTGGGGTTTAGAAGAAGCCAGATCAAATTTGAATCACAAAGAGGAGGATAGCTGAGTGATCAAAATAATTGAAGTTTAAAGAATTAAAACTGTTATAGGTTTTAAAAGTTGAGTCTCTGTTAATCTCTTCAAAAAATAGTTTCCTTTTTTTAAAAAGAAATACAAAATTCGATCAGAAAAAAAGAATTAAAAGTTTTAAAGTCAGACTGAATTGGTTTTAAATGATGATTCTGACACTTCGTAGATGTCTGACCATGAAGAGGCTACCACTGAGCCTAACACCTTCTTGTGGAGGATAAAATAGCTCCTGATTGTATCTATCTCATAGTGTGGTTGTAGAATCAAGAGATTATGTATATAATGTGATTGAGTTAATGCTCAACAGATATGATATGATAAATGGAAGCATTTGACCAGAATAAGACATTGTTTAATCTCCTAGAATCCCATCTCCTCATGTGTAAATAAGTTCCCCTAACATAAGCCAGAACACCTAGACGGGGGTATGGTAATAAAGACTTATGTTTTGGTTCGAGCTTTATGAGGTGTTATAAGAAGCAGCTCTCTGGTTCTTCCTGTGACTGGAGAGCAGGAATGTTGTTGAGGACCTTGTTGATTATATTACCAGAATTCTCTGGGTGAGGAATGCTGGTTGGCTGATTGCAGCCAAGACATTGACAACCCTTTTTTGTTTCTTTGTTTGTATTGGAAATACCGTTCCTGCTAAGGAATTGGCATGCATTTCAATTTCAAAACCCTGAGAGTGCCTAGCTTCTTGTCATGAAGTTGCATTACTGCTGCTGAATTCACAGTCAAATATGAGACACATACATTGACACGGTTGATGTTCAAAATATTTAACAACTAGCAACATCCTACCTACCATTCCAAGTGCACCCTGGCTTGAGAGCTGGTGTGGTGTCTCTTAGCCTTGCTGCTTGACTAGGCACTAATCCTAAATTTCTAGTGAAGGCTGGTGGTCTAGAAATGGGGTCCAGCAGCTTGAATGCCAGTTGGAGCTGCTTGTGGGTTTGGGAAGCAGGTATTTCCTCTAATACAATAATATTTCACTGTTTTAATAACTTGTCTGACTGAACTGGTGCATGCATGATGACCACCAGCCCTGCTTATAGGAAAGACATAAAATTCCATAAAACATATTTTAAAATTCATCCCCATTTAATGTTTTTAACCTTGTTTTTCTTTCTTTTACAGTTTATTTATAAGTTATTATTAAAGGTAACATATGGCATCATACAACATAAGTAGAAAATAGATAATTTAAAGAAAAATGTTGTAAAAATTATCTTTAAAAAATCTCACTACTCTGAGACATCCATTATCAACTTCTTAGAACATTTCTTTGGGCTTTCCTCCACGTGTATAAATCTTTGACATGTTCTTATTTTTAATGAGAACACACACTTTGAATTTCACTATTAGGCATAAAGATTGTGGTTGGTTTCAGAGAGAAACTCTGTAGGATATTTTGGAAAATTGGTATTTAATGTCAGTAACTAATTTAATAGGGTTTCTTTCTTAAACTAGGAAAGAAAGTGGGTTTTATAAAATAACTTTTTGGTATATGTCAAGATTGTCACATGGGATTTCTTTTTTGAAATTATGAATTATTTAACCTAGATCCCTATTTTTGAACCATCTTCACATTTATATGATAAGCCTTAATTAATCATGGTCTACTAATTTAAGTGATTCATCTATTTTAGAAGTTAGATATGGAGAGTTTCTTCTGTATTTGACACCAGGATTGTGTTAGCTTAGGAAAAAAGACATTGGAGTCTTTCTTTTTCTCGTAAGAAGTCTGGACAAGTTTAGGAAACATGATCATACTCTGAAGTCCAAGGACCTAAAGGTTTAAAGGAAAAATGAAACAAGAAAAACCAAAACAACAACAACAAAACACTAAAGGTGAGCTTTACAGATGGAACCATGACTTTTTCAATATCTTTTTATAGTTATCAGATTATGTTTTATTTTCTTTTTAGTAAAATTTTGGCATTTTTTTCCTAAAAATTTTCATTATGTCCATATTATTCTATTTCTTTATTTATTAGAATAGAATTGCATATGGTTGGCTCTTGTGATAAAATGTCCTCAGTAACTGGAATTATTTTTCATTTTTTCTTCTCTATTTTCTTGGTCAAAATATGTCTTTTTGGTTTGTATGCTAAAAGAAAAAAGAAACTATCTTTTGAGTTTGCCATTTAAATATTTTGTTAATAATTCATTTTAAAAATAATAGTACATATTTCTTCTTGCTTTCCTTGGATATATAGTTGCTCTCATTAAGGTGTTTAAATAAAATGCTCTGTTCATTTACTTGAGCTTAATATCAAAAGATTTAGGATGTAAAATTTACACTAAATATAGGTGGGACTGTATCTATCTCTAAAAATCTGATTATTATCATGCATGTTAATTACCATTTTCTGACTGATACTTTTATTCTCACTTTGAATCCAAGAATTATTTTTAATAAAGGATACCTTCTAATTTCTAAGTAAGGTTTTTATTTAAACTTATGATAGTAATTTCTAGTAATTTTATTTTGTCTAGTAAATATGACTAGTGCACATTTTACTTTGGAAATTTGTTAAGATTTTGTTTTTGGAGTGGAAGCAGTTTTTGTAACTACCCAATTACTTCTGGGAATTAACCACTAATAAAATTAACCACTAAAGTAATGGAAATTCAAGTCATCCTTCCTATCACCTTTCTTATTGCTGTTATCTTGGTCTGTGTCATATTTTCATTTAAGTAGGGAAAACAGTTGATTTATTGTCCTAATGGGCACACTTTTGAGAGGGAAAGGAAACTTAACAATTACTTCTGGAGAATAGGTTACACTAGGATATCCTTGATGAACTGAGACTCAAGATCATTGGTCCCATAATTCAATTTAATTATTCCCAAAATATTGTGGAACATTACTAAATAGTAAATCTAGCAGACATTTTGTTTTTAATATTTAAGTGACATTGTAATAGTATTTGTGGTGCTTAAGTGATTTTAAATCCTTAACATTAGAAAAGATCCAGTATTAATTAAATAATTAAGAACGTTCATATATTCTGTAAGGTTTGACTGATCAAATGTACAAAATGCTCAGTTCTGTGTCTGGTGTTACTCTATATGAGATTTTTGGTAACATATACGTATGTGTATATGTATGTGTGAGCATATACATCTTTTCATACATATTACACATATTTATATTTCCCTAAACAAAAATATACACGTGATGTCCAACATAATAAAAATATATCTAATTATAGTCAGCTTTATCTTGATATAATTTAGAATATTAGAAGTGACTGCATCAAGTTCTTAAGATTATGAGATTTCATTTCATTCCTTTTATTGTTTTAACTTCCAATAAAATATGCTTTTGGAACTAATTATAAAAAGGTTTATATTTCAGTTGTAGAAAATCAGTGTCTATTTTCAGAAAATAATGTATTTAAGTTAGGTTTAAAGATGTAATTCTCAATAATTATTAAGCTATTAAATATAAAATGTTGACCTTTAAAAAGATTAAGTTAAGAGTAGCCAAACAAAAATCTTGAAATAGGTAGCAGAAAATATGGCTTCAGTGCTTTATTTCCTTTATATATCTAATGATTCAGGGCTAATCCAAAACAAATTTTAGAAACAAATGAAGTTTATTTTCTTAAGCCAGTACCTCTCTACCAACTGTTTATTATTTGTAAATAAATATTAATTTCATTTAACACTCAGAAATTTGGGTGTAATTTTTTAATTGAACTTTTCAGTTCAAATTGAAAATAAATTTTAAGAAAATTCAAAAATAAAAAAGATATGTTAAAAGGTACCTAACTCAAATAATTAAACCTGAATATATGTATGTATTATATTTATTTACAGACTTTATATATAGTGAGGCCTACACACACATATGCAGCTGTGAAATCATTGTACAAACCTTTATATCTGCAATATTATCATCATGCAAAGGCCCAGGAAGAAATGTGTTTTTCTTTTTTGGGAGGTAAGGATGAATTTGGATAACTGCTTGTGAAAAATCAAGAATGGACAAAAGGACTGACTTTGATCACTAATAAAATATATCAGTTAAGATATCTTAGAATGCCTTTCAATTCTGGTTAAAAATGTGAGATATTGCTGTGTGTCAACATATGGACAAGGAATACCTTTGAAGAGATATAAACATGCAAGAAAACGCAAGCACATTGAGCTGCTGGCAGGCAGTGCCAGAGGGTACCTTGTTATTATTTATCCTGTTTTTTGATCCTCTCTAAACACAATAAGACTACAACATTAAAACAAGGTTGATATCCAAAATGGTGTCCCAAATTTCTTTTTCCCTGGCTACCTTGCTCCAGTGAGCCCCACATTTCAGATTTCCCCTTTCTGAAACTCTACATCAACAGGAGTGCTAACATTGCAGGCTCCTTTCTTCCTGACTATTGTGCAAGTAAGGGCTTGGAGACCTACAGCTTGCAGGTTGTTGAGGACCTACAGCAGGTTTCTATGGCAACTGAATAATCCACAAGTAGAAGGTGATCGAGTGCTTCAAACTCCAGAATTCTGTTTTGAAAGATCTTTGTTACTTTTCTGTTCTGTGGCACAAATTAATTATGCAAGAGCACTCAGAACGGGTTAAAAAAAAAAAATCAGACTGGTACAGGTTGGGAAGAGAGTGCATTTGGTGCTTATGGATACCAACTGTCTATCCATCAGGGTTCCACAAGAGAAATTGGTGTGTGTGTGTGTGTGTGTGTGTGTGTGTGTGTGTGTAGAAATAGAAAGATTTTAGTGCAAAGAATTGATGTATGTCATGTGGTTGTAGGGGTTGACTAGGCATATCTGCTATCTGTAGGGCAGGTCAAGAGGCTGGAAGTTCTCAGGCCAGAGCTGATACTGCAGTCCACAAACCATATTTCTTCCTTAGGGAACTCCCAGTTTTGTTTTTAAGATCTTTCAATGGGTTGGATGAAGCCTACCCAGATTATTGTTGATAATCTCTTCTATTTAGTCAACTGATTGAGAAGTTAATCACTTCTACAAAATACCCCAAAGCAACACTTAGTCTAGTGCTTGATTGAATAATTGGGTGTTATAACCTAACCAAAATGACATATAAAACTAAGCATTACATCCAGTCATAAATGTTTTGAGGCCCATTCATTAGAATGTTTTAAGACTGTCCTCAGCTCTGGTTGGTTATATATTAGGGACAGGAAAAAACGATATTCATTTTTTTCGGAGTTGTATTGCTTGTGAAGGTAAAGTGATGGGTGTCATACAAACTTCCCTGATGAAACCACAGGAGTCCTTACAGACCTGCTAGCTACTTTCAGTTTTACACAAGAGTTGCTGTGCCACCTTCCAGCCTGGGTATAGGAAGAAAAATGCTATCCAAGTCTTGTTACCCCAGTGCCCCTGCACTCCAAGTATAAGAACCATGTTTTGGGGGGGGTCATGGAGGATCTAGTTCATGGGAATGCCTATCAATATGAAAAAGGGGTTGAAACTACCTGCGGGTGAGGCAGAAACTCCCCTTTCGTTGCTGGGCTACATTTGACTGTGAGAGGAATGGATGAGAAAAGAATAGAGGGGACTCATGGAACTTTACTTTTTGCTTATACCATAACTTTAGAGATACCCTTCATGTAGCTGGTGGTTCACTTAAAGAGTTTAGAGTCAGACAGCCTGAGTGTGCACAATGACATCTCTTTTCATCTATGTCAGTGTAATGATGTGGAACATGAGAAGCAGGAAAGCACAAACTTGAAGATGTAATTATGAGTAAGGCATGAGGAAACACATGCAAAGCTTTTAGAACAGTCTAGAAAGCATGACAGCAAAGTGTTCACTCAAAGCTAGCTAGTAAGGCACCATGCACATGTGGTATCTGTTATGTTCCAGTACTCTTATGAGATTTTTATTATTTATTTATTTATTTTTGGGAGGAGACAGACTTTGTTGCTCAGGCTGGTCTTGAACTCCTGGTCTCAAGTGATCCTCCTACCTTGGCTTCCAAAGCACGGAGATGCCAAGTGTGAACCACTGTGACTGGTCTTTGGAGATGCCAAGTGTGAACCACTGTGACTGGTCTCTTAGGAGATTTTTAGAACCGAAGGAGCAGAGTATCAAAGAGGTTATTAGCTTCCCCAAGGTCACAGAGGTGGTCAATGGAAGCATCAACTTGCAAACAATTTCAAAGGTGAAGAAGATCTGAATCGCTGGGCTATGCTGTTTTTCTACTGGAAAAATAGAAATATCAGGAATAAACTGTACATCAACAGAAACCAACAGAAAAAGTCTTTAATATGCCGATTTTGAGTCCTTAATTTTTCAGTCTCCATTTGTTTTTATTTATATTCAATCTTTGTCCATCTTTAATGATTTGTACTAATATACTCATAGGGTCACTCCCTGTGGATAGAGCCCATGCCATTCAATATTGCATCTTCAAGCCAGGCTCGGTGGCTCAGCCTGTAATCCCGCGCCTTTGGGAGGCTGAGGTGAATGGATTGCCTGTGCCCGCGGGTTCGAGACCCACCTGGACAGTGAGACCTCATCTCTACAATAAATCAAAAAATCAGCCAGGTGTGGTAGCGCATGTCTGTAATTCCAGCTACTCGGAAGGCTGAGGCGGAAGGATTGCCGGAGCCCAGCAAGTTGAGGCTGTGGTGACCGGGAGCGGCCACTGCACTCCAGTCTGGGTGACAGAGCGAGACTCCAACTCAAAAAAAAAAAAAAAATTGCATCTTCAGTGCTATCAAAGTATCTGGCTCATATAAAAAGGCTTGTTGAAAAAAAAAAGACTGAATTTGATGTATATGGCATCCATTATCATTTTGGAGTAAACTAAAATAGTAATAAATATAGCATAAATATGATCTTTATCTGGTTAGTCCATAACTTGCTTTGATTCTATCAACAGGGAGACCTGTGCACATTCATAATGACAGATGAACTATTAAGAAACTCTTTGACAAGTGCGGATTTTCAAGCAGACTTTACAAAAAAATGGAGTGATGAGTGATGGGTTAAGAAAAAACTGGGGTGACAACAGGAGAATAGTTCCTGGATAGTTGAAATGAATTCAGGAATAAAAGTATAGGCTAAAAAAAATTCAAAACACTATGTCTCTCCAACCATGATTTGGTTCCATTCAGAAGTAGACAATGAAGCTACTGTTGACACCATGATATCCTCAGTGGATGCACTGTCAGTTTCTATTGTACATCTGTACTCTCTCTGAAGATATTGGGAGTAAACTTGTGTTAAGAGTATGAAGATCAAAGGGAATAATCTCCATACAGAGGGAAATACACCTAGAATGCCTCCAGAAAGATAACATGAAGAAGATGTAGTGTTGTGGAAGATTTTAGAGGCAAGTTTGACATGGTGTGGTGGTCCCTGGTCTTTGAAAAATGGGGGGGCAGAATATGGGTTGATGGCAAAAGGGCACCTGTTGTTTCTCCCTTTAAAAGAGGGAAAGAGCAGCACAAAGGGGAGACTGGGGCTTTGGTGATATAAACACAAGTCCTCTCCTGAAACACCTAGGAACAAAGAGAGGCACAGGTATAAATGCTGTTGAAGATACGAGATTACTAAATGAATCAGTGACCTAAGTAAGCATAAAACTCTAAACTATAAGAATCTTAGAAAATGCAGGGGATACCCTTATGCACCTTGGAATAGGCAATTCTTGATCATAACCCCAAAAGCATATGCCATAAGAGATAAGATAGACAAGTAGGACCTCATCAAACTGAAAAGCTTTCGCAAAGCAAAAGAAACCATCAAGAATGCAGGGAGACAGCCCACAGAATGGGGAAAAAAAATTGCCAACTGCGTACCTGACAAAGGTCTAACATCCAGGACCTATAAGGAACTCAAATGATCTAAAAAGAAAAAACACAGCCCTATAAAGAAAAGGGCAAAAGACACAAACAGACACCTCTCAAAAGAAGACATATGAACACCCAACGGATATGTGAAAAAATGCTCAACCTCACTAATCATCAAAAAAATGCAAATCAAAACTACACCGAGATACCACCTAACACCTGTAAGGGTGCCCATCGTCCATAAATAAAAAAATAATAGATGCTGGTGCGGGTGCAGAAAAAGACAAACGTTTCTACACTTTTGGTGGGAAGGCAAACTAGTACAACCTCTGTGGAAAACAGTGTGGTGATTTTTAACAGAACTAGAAACTGACCTTCCTTATGACCCAGCCATCCCCCTCCTGGGAACCCAGAGGAACACAAATCGTTCTACAAAAAAGACACCTGCACACAAATGTTCATTGACACACTATTCACAATAGCAAAAACATGGAACCAACCCAGATGCCCATTGAAAGTGGACTGGATAAAGAAAATGTGGTACATATGCACAATGGCATATTATGCAGCCATAAAGAAGGGCAAACTTACGGGCTTTGCAGCAACTTGAATGGATTTAGAATCCATCATACTCAGTGATCCATAATCCTAAGTTCATACATGAGAAAGCAAGACAATGTTCTGGATGCTAAATTTCTAATTTGAACTCCTTTAAAGAAGTATAGAATCTATTGTAAGCAATGAGAAAACCACTTAGGCATATGGAATATTTTGAGCAAAACTGACATTTGTAATTATCTTGTATACCCAGCTCCTGGCTTTTTTTTCTTTTTGAGTTGGAGTCTCACTCTGTCACCCAGACTGGAGTGCAGTGGCCGTTCCTGGCCACCGCAGCCTCCACCTGATGGGCTCCGGTGATCCTTCGGCCTCAGTGAGTCCTGGCTTTTTATTTATTATGATATTTTTCTTCTCTTTGTTTCCTTATTTGTAAAATGGAAATAGGATGACATCACATACTGTCCTTGTGAGTATAATTATGTTAAAGCACTTAATGCACCATAAACAGTCAATTAATGTTAGTAAAGATATAATTCAAGAATAATATTTATACATGAGAGGGAAGTTGAGAATGGGGCCCCAAAGAGGTATCTTAGTCTACCTTGAGGTCAATATTAACTCTTTGGGTGTGGTTACACTCCATCCTATTCCCTTTCTTCTTCATAACCATACTCTTACCCAAAGCTGTAGGAGGAAAGAGAGAAAACAAAACAAGAAACAAAAATAAACAAAAACCAGAAACTAGCCAGTTGATCTAAATTTGGAAAAAGCCAAGTATTCAATAGTATGTCTCCAGAAGTATGTCACTGGACCCAGAATATCATAGCTGAAATCAGTCATGTCACTGGAAGTGAAAGTGACTAGTTTCCATAGAGAGACAGAGTAAGGGTTAGGGACTAGTTCTCTGTGAAAAAAAAATCTAGATTTGTACTGACTTTAGTCCTCACTTTAGTCCTTTCTTGAGGTCTTCTTACCTTATCTCTTCATGCATTGTGCTTGTGTCTCTAGGGGCACAAAGGGTTCATCTAAAGCCTAAAATTTTCATGGAAAGTTTCTTTGGATCACTAAAAGGAAGACACTATCTAACAGAGCTGTTCAGGGTTAAATGAGCTATTTTTTAAGGTAGTGAGTTCTTTGTTTGTAGATATGTATGAACAGAGGCAGGATAATTACTCGACCCAGATATCAAAAGGGAACATGCATAGGCAATAATGGTTAAAGATCTTCCCAGGATGGAATTCTATGATTTTAGTTACATGAGAAAGCATTGTGCTGTCTACACTGATTCATGCATTAGCATTTTAAAATCAAACATGATAAAAATATTTTTAACAAATATATTTAATTTTGGTATATAGTCTTTTATGGTTGACAAATTGCTGTAATGTTGTTTTCACTCCTTAAGCTATTATATACTTTAAAACGTATTATAACGTGGTTACCTCAAATTTGAGAGACTTGTGTGTAACGCATACCTATTCCAAAGAAGTCTCCCAGAAATCCAGCAGGGAAAGACATCGGTTTATTAGAACTTATGGAGACATTGATGGCTAGTTGGTGACAAATTCATGCCTTTGTACAGTACAACAAGCAGTTTTTATAATCAAGCAGGTTAATTATTCAAATTACTATATAGTGCTTACAATTACATTGATTAAGAATGATACTTGCATTGCTTTAAGCACTGTTTGATCACCTGCAACCCATGACTCATCACTGGGAATTTGTATATCCTTCAGAGACCAGCCTTGGCCAGAGGGTGCTGCTTCAGGAAGGGGAAGAAAGAAACCAGAAATGGGAGGGTAGAGGGGGGAGACTTTATGTCCAGACAATACCTTACAATCCACTCCTGCATTGACTTTTTTCACGTTTACAATTTTCACATACATTGATCTTTTGCAAGTTCCCTTAGGTGGAAACAAGACTCAAACATGGCATCCATATCCTGGATATGCAATAAAGGGCACAGCATCCAAATAATAAAATTGCTATGATGAGTATAACACCTATGATTACCTTTTGCCAAAAAAGAAAAGGCTTTAAGATCTAAACTACTTGGAAAAGGTGTGTTAGGCTAAGGGTGATAAGACAGATATTTAAGAGGAATAACAAAGGCAAATCCTGACTATCAGGCGAAACACAAGCAACATTTCTGTCCTGTGACAATACCATGACACTTTGGGGAGGCCTTTCCAACCTGAATTACCATTCTCTATCAAATCCTCTTGTCCAGGGCATTAGAGAACAGTGAGGGTGTCCTGAATTGCCACGTAGAAATGATAATAGTTCCCTTTTAGAGTATTTGAGACATGGGGTAATTACAATTAATAGTATTTGTCATTTTTTCCATAACCATAGGACAAATATCTAAATAATATCTATACCTCTCCCTAGGGAGCAAGCAGTGAGCACCAAGAGGGTTCAGATTAAACTTCCCAGGGCCAATGGAGCATATTCTCTCTGATTATTATGTCTTCTGAGGCAGGCAACAACAGTCTATTTTGCTTCCCCAGCTTGGTTGTAATGATGATTCTTGCGTCTTGGTTTGCATCATCCAGGGTGTTGTTCATGGTTGTATCAGCATATCTAGGGGTGGTTGACAGCCAGCACAGGGTCTCTCGTCAAGAGTGTGATTGCTCCATGGAATTGAGTTGTCTACCTCTGCAATGTATGCCGATCTGTTTTTATAGTGTCCTTTAGCTTTCTATTGTATTGGAGCCCTGGGATCATAAGGTCGATGAAATCGCTAGTCAATATGCAGCTCTCAGACCATTGTTGAACTTGATGTCCAGTACAGTGAGTTCCCTAATCACTCTCAATGACTTCAGAGGTGCCATGTGCTTCAAGGAGCTGTGCCAGTCCTCTGATGGTTGAGCTGTGTCACTCATTTGCTAGGTAAGGTCTGCAGTAATCCTGTAGTAGCAACTCAAGTGAAAGAAAACTAGGCCCCTTCTGACTTGGGAAGTGGGACGATATAGTCTACTCACCAGCAGGTCAAAGGCTCACACCCTGTTTGATATGCCCACCTTCTGCCGACAGTCGCTACAGGTGCTTCTCAAAATATAGAGCAATCATTGCAAGTTGTCACTATGTGACTGTATTTAATGGGGAGCCCCCAAGCTTTTGCAACTTTCTACAGTGTTTTCTGTTCAGCATGTTTCATGTTATGATGTAGACAACAGTCTATATCTTTCACTGGGGCTTCTTTTAGCCATTTCACGTGGGCCAGAGTATCTTTCTAGTCATTCCCCAGACTCTGCAGGGGAGATTGCCCAGAGACATGGAAACTGGTGATTTTCTTTTTTTTTTGGAAGCTTGTGACATAAAAGTCCTGTCGCATATCTTGGCCCCACAGGAGCTTGTTTGTAAGTATGTGTTGCTGCTGGTGCCATTGTGGCATCCGTGGCATCAGTCCTTTGAATATTGCTGAACTGTCTGTGCAAATTGTCAGTGAGCCTGGCTCTTTGGATATCACCAACCACACTGTCTGCAGCTCTGCCTACAGACTGCTTTGCCCAGTCTCATCTTCCATCCAGATAGTCTTTGTTTTTGGCTGGTATGCAATGTCTCATGATTGAGGGGGATGCCCCTGATATGATCTGTCCATTAACCAAACTTCTTCTCGCTGCCTGATGGATGATGGAGTGGTAACTGTTTGGTCCAGTGGTTGCTCACCTACACTGATGAACCTTATTGGCCATGGGAGCTGCTTCAGTTCATGGCTTAGAGGACTTGTAGAAAGCTTGCTACACTGCTGTGGATATGCTTGCCCTTTGATTAGGGTCATCATCTGTGTGGCTGAGCTGTGGAGTCTGTAAGAAATGTCATGGATCCATCCCGTATTGGGCAGATGGTGCACACAGTTACTGGGAATTGTCCGGTGGTCAGCTGTATTGTCAAGAGAGCTTGATATATACCATGTTGACCTGCTGTTCAATGGCTCTGGTGCCTTTCCAGGTCTGTGGCCAAAAGCCAATGGGAAGTTGAGATTTCCTCTGACTCTACCAAAGCCCCCAGGCATATCCCTTTGGGTAACATTTACATCAAATTCATAGGGAAAGGATTGGTTTAGAATGCCTAATGCCTGGACAGTGCCCACAACACTTTTGGCAGTACTAAATGCTCATTGGCACTCCTCTGTCCAGTCCCACTGGGATCTTTTTTGGTTAATTTATATAAAGGTCAAACTATCTGTATTAAATGTAGGTAAAATGCCCTTCAATACACTAATAATCTCCAAAATTCTTGCAACTGTGTGGGAAGTGTTGGGCAGGAAAAAACCTGGATCTTGTAAATAGCAGCTGAAGGCATTACTTTTGTCTTGCCAGACCAGATTTCCCTCACCCCAAGACTTGACAAGTTAGGTCTTTGCAGTTTGGTTTGAAACACTGCCCATCCTTTCCCCCATAAATGTTCAATCAACTGGGTTGTGGTCTGCTCTAGGTCTGTAAGAGAATCAGAGGTTAGCATGATATTATCTATATAATGAAAAAGAGACACTGATGCAGGTCACCTCCAACTTGCCAAATCTTAAGTGACCTTTTCATGACATAACCTTGGACTGTGCAAATACCCCATCAGCAGCACTGCGAGTGTCCGTTGTCTTCCATCTCAGGTGAATGGGAACTGGTCTTGACAATTTGCATGAATAGCAATACTCCAGAAAACATTAACCAAATTTACTAAAAATGGCATGTGCACAATTGTGTCCCTAACTGGCCCAATATGTCAACAGTATTGCATACAGCAGCATGCAGGGAGGTAAAACTTTATTTAATTCCTGGTAGTCTACTGTTATTCTTCAGGTCCCATTTGGTTTTTTATTGGCCATACTGAAGAATTAAAGGTCCATGAGCAGGGTGGTTATATTAACTTTTGCCAATTTCTGTATGGTTTCTCCAATCTCTTTGTGCCCACAAGATAAGTGGCATTGTTTGGTAGCCACCACCTGCCATGGTACTATCAGGACCATGAGTGAATGCTTCTCATGACCTCTAATTTCAGTTTTAACTACTCATACTTACAGGTAAAATTTACCAGCACTAGTTTCTAAACACAACCCTTGTAGCACATCAATTCCCAGTACTCCTCAATAGATTATATAGAGCATAGGGTCTGGGGGCAGGTGACTGATAAGCAGGGTTAGCATCACCCTCCAAACCTTGATTGAGTTACTACCATACTCATCCATAGCAGTTAGAAACTCTTTAAATTTACTTGGATTACCATATACTAGGGTGACTTCAGCTCCAGGGTCCACCAAAGTTATTACTCTATGTACATTCCTTGTGGCTCAGTCTATAGTAAGCTCGATGTATGGCCTCTGATCTATGGAGGAGTCTTGCGCATCCTCCATATCATGGCTATTCCCTAGGCCTGAGACCAGGGCCAGGACGGAAGACTGTCATCCTCTGACGGAGCACTGGGCTCAACTCAAAGGGAGAGTGACTATTCTGTGTGCCCCCGTTTTCATTACATCTTGTAGTCTCAAAGAGTGGTGAGCTCCTTTTTACTCTAGTACCCAGGCCTCAGCCCTCTTCAGGGATAAGTTGACATTGATTTTCTTTGGGGAGTTGCACCCATAATCCCACCCACACCACGCTGGCTTACTTATCTTGTTAGGATCTACCTCTGCCTTAATTAAATCTATCCACATTTGCTTGGAAGGCACCTTTTAAACTCCCCATTTCTGCCTAGTCAAATCTGTTTCTCCCAGGTCCACTATTGCTTGTGCAGCCCCCTGTACCACCCCACCTACTAGCAGGAATAGCACAGATATTCTGCTTTCTGCCTAAGTTAACTGAGCATCTCTTTTCAATCTTAATTTCTCCTGTAAGTTTTGCACCTGGCTTTTAGTGGCTATCTCCTGTTCAGTAGCCACTTGGAGATCCCAAAGCAGGGGCCATCCCACAACTGTTGCCATCTTTTTTCTTCTGAAATTGTTCCTTTTCATCAATTGCTTTCAATAATTTCAGCAGTCCGGACAGTATTTGGGGGGCATCCCTGTATTCATGCAGTAGCCTCCAGCTATCGATCAAGCTTGCAACCTTGAGCCTTATTGAACCAGTGGTATTTCCCCCAGTGGTATTCCTCCTCCCTCTAGCTCTCCTTTGGCCACTACAGCAGGGGCTTCACTAGAATATCCTACTGATTATGCCAGTTGTAATGCTTTAACTCCAAATATGAGAAGGCTTGTGTGTAATGTTTACCTATTCCAAGGAAGTCACCCAGAGGTCCAGTAGGAAAGACATTGGTTTGTTAGAACTTATGGTAGGCACTGATGGTGACTGGTCAGTGAACATGCGACAGCGTAGCAAGCAGTTTTATAATCAAACAAGTTAATTATTCAAATAGCTATATGGTGTGTGTAATTAGATTGATTAAAAGTTATGCCTATATTGCTTTCAGTGTTTCTCAGATACCTGCCACTATGGCTTATTACTAGGAATATGCATATCCTTTAATTGGTCACCTGCATCCCATGACTCATTACTGGGACTATGCATGTCTTTCAGAGACCAGCCTAAAGAAGGGGGAAGAAAGAAGTCAGATATAGGGGGGAAAGAGTCTATGTCCAGACAATATCTTACAATATTCTTATACTACCCTGAGTAGACAGATAACTAACTGGTCATCACAACTCTCATAAAAAGTCATTGTTTAATTTTTGTTCTATCATAATAAATTTTTTAAGTAAATCACAGACATCATGTTACTTCATCCCCATATACATTAATATGCATCTGCTTAAAGAAAAAGAAAGGATGTTTTCTTATATAATCATAATGTCACGCATACATCTTAAATATTATCAAAAATTCATAAATATGAACTGACATATTTAAATAACCTAAGTTTTCTTAAATATATAACTTCAGTTGATAATATATTAACATACCGTAGTCTATTCAAACAATGACTTATTGATTGGTATTTGGATTGTTTTCAATCTCTTACTTTTAAAAATAATGCCACAAAAATTATTCTTGTGCTTAAGCAATTTCTTAATTTTGCCAGGTAAAATGCAAGAGTGTCATTAAATCTGAATTATTTAACCAAGAAAAGTCATGCATGTCATTTTGTTAGATGTGTCCACTTTTATTCATATGTGTACCATTTTGCATTTTCACCATCAATGCATGAGAATGTCAGTCAGCCTACTGCTCTTCCAACTGACTCTGGCCTCAAAGCTTTGGTGCTACGTCAGTTTAAATTTGTATTTCTCGGATTATAACTCAGGTCGAGCAATTTCTCTACAACCTTACTAGACTTGCAATCTTTTTTTTTTTAGGGTTAATTTTTTTATTATTATAAAGATGTGGGGTTCAATTCAGGGTTAGGTACACAAACGTTGATTATGCAGGTACGCTTGTTGATGAGGTATGTCCCTCCCTCCCTTAGCAGTTTCCCTCAACTGCCAATCCCACCCCCCTCCCCCGACAGTTTTCCATTACTGCAAACCCTTTCGTATAGTATTATAATAATTGCTCAAGGTTCGCTTATGAGTGAAAACATATGATACTCTGTTCTGTGTTTCTGTGATAGATCACTGAGTATGATCAACTCTAAATCCATTCAAGAAGGACAAACTTGCTTTCTTTTATTGATTTATTTAATAATAATCATCCTAACAAGTGTGAGATATCTCACTGTGGTTTTGAGTTGCATTTCTTTGATGATTAATGATGTTGAGTACATTGTCATATACCCATTGACCATTTGTCTGTCTTTGGAAAAAAATGCTTATTCAAGTCCTTTACCCATTTTTAATAGAGTTGTAGGAGTTCCCTGTATATTTTGGCTATTAACTTTTTGTTAATATATGGTTTGCACATGTTTTCTCCCATTTTGTAAGTTGACTTTTCACTTTGTTGAGTGTTTACTTCGCTATTTAGAAACATTTTAGTTTGACATAGCTGCTTTTGTCTACTTCTGCTTTTGTTTCCTGTGCTTTTGGTGTCATGTTCAATATGTTATTGCCAAGAACAATGTCATCAGACTTTTCCACTAAATTTCCTTCTTGGAGTTTTATGATGTCAGTTCTTGCGTTTACATTTTAATTCATTTGAGGTGATTTGGGGTATGATGTTAGATGGGGTCAAATATCATCCCTTGGTATGTAGATGTCCAGTTATTCCAACACCATTCATTGAAGATATTATCCTTTCCTCATTGTGTATTCTTTGCACCCCTGTTGAAGATCAGTTGACAGTATATATGTGGGCTTATTTCTAGTCCATGCACTCTTATATCTCCAGGCCTTCTCATATGATATTCCCATTGGTTGGGACACCACAAGCTCTTCCTTACTACCTCTGTCCATTTGGGTGATTTTTCACTCATCCCAAGTTATCCATTTAGACATTGCCTCCTTCCAGTATACATTTTGGCCTCTAATTTGTTATAGACAGTTCTGTGATGCCATCTACTTCATCTACTGTGGCATTATCCTTCATAAAAACTGTTTGTTTAATTTCCATCAATGCCATAAGGATAGTGATTATATCTGCATCAATTGTTGCACTGTTGCAGTGCCCAGAATGTCACTCTATGCATAATAAGTGTTCTATCAACATGCATAGAATGAACATTCCACATTATGGTGTTTTTCACAATAGCAAGATATTGAAAATAGTGTAAATGTTCAAAGATAAGAATGACTATTCATATTATAGCATATATATATGATGAAATTCTATGCAGTTATTTAAAAAGCATTGTGTCTTGAAGCATTTTAATGACAAAATATTTTATGAAAAATATAGGCTAAAAAATAATTTGCAATATGTTTCCAATTATATAATGAAAATAGCGAATATTTTGGAGATTGCATTTGCAAACATTTTGCTAACTCCTTTCAGTTAATTATCCTATTAATAAGTACAACATAAATGCATACCATTATTATCCTCATTATATTGTTGGAGGTAACCCAGGCAGAGAGCGAATAAGTCAAAGTAACTTTATTTACTTTACTGGTGAATTAAAAATCAGGTTTTATTTGATTTTAAAGTACATACTTTGAAACTCTAGGAATACATAGAGCTACATGTCTATACACACGTACACACAATGTCAAATACAAGATTTTACAACTGCCCATCTTAGTTGATAGTGACCTGTTAACAGATTCTATATCTGGATGAGAAAAATATTAGTTACTATAACCTCTTATAATTTTATTTCCCTCCTATTTTTCCCATAGTAAGCATGCATTATCTAAAAAGAAATTAAAATAGTACATTTTAAAGAGAAACGTTTTTTATTATTAATCCTCTCATCCACAAAACTTCTTTAGTTCATTTGTAAACCTACAAAGGAGCCGGTTTTGGACACAAAGATGAAGTCTCCCACTTCCTCTTGCACATCACTTGCCTAATATGCACTTCTCTGATCCTAAGCATGTGAGTTACAATTACCCAAATCATCTGCACAATACAGACCTTGTCGTGACAGATGGATTAGGTTCATGCATATAATCTTGGGCAAGCTGTTCCTCTATGGACTATGTTTTGGTCTCATTCAAGTGACCAGAGCTAAATATTCAATTCTATATGTGGGAAGTGATTTTAATTAATTAATGTAATTTCCAATCATTTGACCAGTTATCGTGGAATACTTTTTATATGCCAAAAACCATACAAAGGCCTGGAGGATGCGGAGATGAAAGACATATTTCTGCCCTGGGGAGAAAGAACTTGCGATAATGTTGGGGAGAAGGCAATAAAAAGAGAAAAAAGGAACATGATTGGTGTGAAGGAGATATGAGCAGTCAGGTACAGAGCACAGGAGAGGGGTACCCAGCTGAGACCTAGGCATAAGCTTTGGGGGTTTGCTAGTGATTGAGGGCCCCATCCTACATAGCACCAGCCCTTTGAGAGTGCCTTTGATGAGCTTTATTTTTTTCAGAGGATACTCTCAACATATGACAAAATTAACATTGGGGTGGCTGGTCGCTTTCTCCTCTTCTGGAGATTGACAACACATTCTTTGCCCTCCCTGCCTTGTGTCAGAATTGGCATCGGATCAGTTTTTACCTGTTGCTCTTTCTTGCCCCTGGCCCTCCAGACCCTTTGCAGACTTAATTGTGTCCAGCTGGATCTGCTTTGCCCTTTTCCCAAAGAGGACAAAGTAACAATTACCCTCACCCATTTCAAAGGCTTTACCTTTCCTTTTGGATTTGTGGTTCAGAAAATCACATCTTTCTTGACTCAGCTTCCAAATTACCTTAGTCACCTATAGCATCCAAAGGGTTACTTCCACTCTGTCCTGACTTCTCTGGTGTCTTTAAAACACACTTGCATACTTTTCAAACGGTGTTACCAAGGTGTGATCAATTCCTGGGACCAGCTGCTAAGCAGTATTCAAATCTTTCATTCCTTACTGAACAGAAGTGTGACTGTGATTTACAATTAAAGGAGCTCTTTGTCCTCCACTCTCAAACTTAAAAAAAAATTGCCTCTAAATTTTCTCTCTCCTAACCCCCATCATTGTAGCATCATAGTCTAATGAAAAGGGCATCTGTTGACTTCAAAATCTTGAGATTTTGCCCCATGCCAAATAATCCCTATTGTCATCTTGAGTTCTTAGTTTCTTCACTCCTTATATAAATAACAGTTAATATTTGAGGGAAGAAATAGAGACAATAATGCAAAATTTTAATAGTAATAGACACTAAAAATGAAGGTAAAAGAATAGAGAGGACAGGTAGTTAGTTTTATGTCTAGAGATCAGGGAAGGACTCTCTGAGGTTGTGACATTTGGGCAGGAAGCTAAAGAGAGTGAGGGATCCAGCAAAGAAAACATCTGGGCAAAGAGCATTCTAGGTACAGAGGATGGCAAGTTTATATGCCTTTGGGGGATTGTTGGGTGTACTCAAGGACAATACGCCAACAAGTGTGGCTCAAAGACAATGAGAGATGGGGGCAGGAATAACCAGGGGGCAGGAGTAACCAGGGGCTGTGTAACACTGGGACTTACAGCCAAGAGGACAGTTTTGGATCTGGGGACTAAAAGCCAGTAAAGTATTTTTGCCAGAAGTTGAAGGAGACTAGATCACATTTTTTACTAAGAGAAGTGCTATGCTGCATGGAAAATAAGTTGTAGGGACATAGAATCAAGGTGAACATTCCTGCAGACTTCCAGGTGAGTATTGATGTGGGCTCCTGTAGGGTGCTTGTCATGGCATTCTAGAACTTTTTTTTTTTTTGATTTGGAGTCTCACTCTGTTACCCAGGCTGGAGTATAGTGACACACTCATGGTCACTCCAGCATTGACCTGCTGGGCTCCAGCAATCCTTCCAAAACCTTAGCCTTCCAAGTAGCCAGAATTACAGGCGCGTGCTTCCACATCCAGCTAATCTTTGATTTGTTGTAGAGATGAGGTCTCACCAAGTTGCCTGGGCTGGTCCCGAACCCCGGGCTCAGGCAATCCACTCACCCTGGCCTCCCAAAGTGCTGGGATTACAGGCTGAGCCACTGAGCCCAGCCCTGGAACATTTTAATTCAGGACGGGATGAGAAAGACAGAGAGAAAGAGAATAAAAATTCCAGGGCTTTTTTTTTTTTTTTCCTGAGCAATTGAGTGCGTAGAGTTGCCATTTGCTGAGATAGGTAAAACTAAAAGAGGAGGATCAGGTTACTGGCAGGCAGGAATCAAGACATTGGTTTCAAGCACCTTCTATTTGATAGAATTAACAGATGCCGAACTGAAGATTTTGAGAAGGGAAGAGTATATGCTAGTTCAGTTTAGGGACTAGGTTGGAGATCAAAATTTTGAGATCAGTATATATACCAAATGCTGTGAGGCCATCTGGTAAGACAGGTGCTCAGAACTTGGAATTGACCTTGCAAGGTTCTTGATCACTGAGATATGTGTTTGAAATGAAGTGGAGAGGGGGCAAGCCCCAGGGAATTATGTTCTACTCCAGAAAAAACCTTGAGTGGAAACAGCAAGTATGAACAACTAAACTGAGACATTTTGAGATAAAATAGGAGTTAGAAAATGATGTCATTTATAGGATGAAAATTTGCTATGTTAAAAATAGATGGAATAAAAACACAATCTAGTATTATAACAATAAGTAGAAATGTCTGATTACATTTTCCAGACATTTTTATCATAATTAGATGAAAATATGCAAAGAAAAGACCTCAGAAGAAAATACTCCCCAAATATCCAAGGTAGTTTTTAAAAAATATATGGTAAGATTATATATAGATGCAAAAAAAAAAACTTTATTCTTTTTTTGGTATATATTTTATCATGCATATATATTGTTATTGATTTTTATTAAAATGCATGAATCTATCTCCTTTTTTATAAACAAGGCATTGAAGTTAAATTTAATTTAGTCAATATGCCTAGTCCTTCCTAAAGATATATTCCAGTTGCCTTCCCCCAGATAGTACCACTCTTATGAGTTCGAAGTATTCAGTCTAGAATTTATCAGTATTTATTATATTCTATATCTGAGCAATTTTTTTTCTTTTTGACACCTCACTCATTACATAGCATTTTTCCACTTAAATTGTTGTGGAATAAATTTTATAATTGATAAGAACTTGATAGTGTTTTATATATTTATTTATTTAATTCTTAAATATTCCTTCTTACATTTTTCTATTTGAGATTATTATCTTATGGTTCTTTCAGAGAAATTCTGTAATGGTAAAGTTTCTATGTCTGAAAGAAAGGTCTTTATTATCCCCTTCAATTTCTAAAGATGGTTGGATGCTTGGTTCAAAACACTCTTTCTTAGAACATTGATGATGTTATTTTGTTGTGTTATTGTACTCAACACCGCTAATGAGAAATCTGATTTTCCATTCTATTGTAGATAATCTTTCTTTTCCTTCTGACACCTAATATTTTTTTCAGTATTCACGTTATAAAATTCCATTTTATTATGTTTCAATGTTAGTTTTTTGTTATTTTTTGATTAAATTTTGCCCACTCCATACTCTGTACTCATTAAACTTAAAAATATGTCATTTATTTATGTATATTTTATTATTTATGAACATTTATTGCTAAATTTTTAAAACTTCCTGTTTTTCACCTCTCTTCACATAGTATATAATTCACTTTAAGTGGATGTGAGAAATTTTGGATCTATCTTTAAATTAGTTTATTTTACATTTTTGTTCTTTATTTCTTTGTGCTGCATTTTACAAATATTTCCCACTTTAAACTTCTGTCTCTTTAATTGGCTCTTCTATAGTGTTTTACTTGATATTTGGTAATGTGTTTATTTATACAGGTACAATAATTACAGGATTTATTTTTCTTCCTTGAATCTCTATTTTTTATTTTTACTATTACCTGTACTTAATTCGTCAAATATTTTCTTTTTTCTTTTTCAGTGACAGTCATCTCATTCTTCGTGACTTCTATTTTAAGTTTTTCTTGTTTGTATATTTTCTTTATTACCTTTATTATCCTGGGTCTAAGTTTTTCTTGGTTTTTAATTTGCTATTTCTCTTTCATGTAAGCAGCCTTTCTCAAATGTTCAGTGAATCTTGATTCTGTTCTCAGCTTTTGTGATGATTTCAATTTTTATTACTTTTTATTAAAATGTATGAATCCATCTCCCTTTTTATAACTAAAGTGTTGAAGTTAAATTTATTGAGTCAATATACCTTATCCCCCAGATATTACCACTATTATGGAATCAGGAATTATTCAGTCTATCATTTATCAGTATTTATTAAATTCTATTGCTGGGCAAACATTTTCTCTCCTAGCCACCTCACTCCTTTCATAGGCACTTTACTTTTGGTGTTGATGGACTTCTGCATATTTCTGGGTCTATGGCAACTACCTATTCAGGGGAAATCTTAGCTTATGAATACGGCTCATTGTCTACTTTCTTCTGTAGGTCATGGCTCAGAGCTTTGTGTTCACTGTTACTGCTTTTTTTAAAAAAAAATACATGTATCCAGTGTTTTAAAAATCGAATTTACTATTAGCAAATTTTATCTATCTTTGTATCTTGCTGATTTTATGAATCAAAACTCTTAATATCTTAAAAACTTAAAACCCACTACTATACTATACAGAAAATGGTAGAGTTAGAGCATATAGACTCTCCCCAAAACCTCCTCTCAGACTTCCCTTCACACTTCATTGGCAGTAATGGAATGTACATTTCTCACTTTAAGAGAAACTGACAAATGAGCACGATTGCCAAAAAAGGTGGGGTTGTAGTGATTCGCTTCATCCACTGGGTCTGGACAAATTGCAGTTCCACAGTATATCATGGAGATGTTCTTAAGAAAAAGGACTATATGTATCCTGGAATAAACAAAGTATCTGCCATACTGAACATCTATCTAGTTTATTAAAATCTTAGATTTAGAAATTACAAAGGACTTTACTTATATGATTGTTTCTGCTACATGCTTCAGAAGTAATAAAATAAATATTCCTAAGACTCATTTTGAATCTATCAGTGTGACTATAAGTTTCTTAACTTTACTTAATATTAACTTATTACGTTTTTATTTTACAGAATAAAAGTTAAAAAGAAAACTTTGATTACTTGGAGAGTGTTTGACATAAGGACTTTATTTTTTTGGTTTGTTTTTTTTTTGAGTTGGAGTCTCACTCTGTCGCCCAGACTGGAGTGCAGTGGCCGCTCCCGGCCACCGCAGCCTGGACCTGCTGGGCTCGGGCAATCCTTCCGCCTCAGCCTTCCAAGTAGCTGAAACTACAGGTGCGCGCTACCACACCCGGCTAATTTTTGATTTATTGTAGTGATAAGGTCTCACCAAGTTGCCCAGGCGGGTCTCAAACCCGCGGGCTTAGGCAATCCACTCACCTCAGCCTCCCAAAGGCGTGGGATTACAGGCTGAGCCACCGAGCCCGGCTGACATAAAGACTTTATAAATGAAGAAATTCAACTCTGGCCTTAAGTCCACTACCCTTTCCAATCAGGAGGCATCATTTGCTTCTAAATTCCTCCAGGGTAGAAGAAGTATATTACTTGTGCTTGCTTTACCCAAGATCTAATTTATATACCTGGCATGTATAGGTTATATAGGTCTTCTAATGAGTATTTGTTGACTGAAAGTGTTAGGGAAGAACTATATGGGTGGATGGTGTAGGTTTCGTCTAGCTCCAAACAATAGCAATGACATGTTTTTCTAATGAAAGGGGTCACAGAGAAAAGATGATATCATTTTGACACAGTAAAGAAAAAAGGTTTTCTCTACAGTAAAAAACAAACAAACAAAACAAAAACAAAAACAAAAAACAAAAACGTATAAAGCAAATTAAAGATTTCTTAAAAATTGAGAGAAAACATTGGACAAATATTTTTTAAAATTAATGCTCTTAACATTTAAATAAGCCATAGAAATCTATAAGGAGAAGTATGAATACATAAATGGAAAAGGAAATGAAGAAACTCGTGAAAAAAGAAGAATATAATTTACTAAAATAAAATTCAGCTTGACAAGTTACTAAATAGTATTTAAATTATACTTATGGAAAAAATGTTAAAAGCATAGATTCCTTTGATAGCTAGTAATGAAAAATCCAAGTATAAACCTATTTATAAAGTATCACTTCATTATGAAAAGGTAACTCAGAGAGACTTAACCTACAATTCTACATTGCTTCTCAGAATTTGTATTTGCTTCCTTGTATTTTCTGCTGGTTCCAACATTTCTACCTTAAAAAGAGATTGCTCTGACAAACTGTAAAATTTAAATAATAACGATAGCAACTCAGTATCTGTGATTCTTCTTTGTGAATCATATTATAGGCTGGAAAATCCTCACACATTTATTTGGTTCTCCCTGTGAGTATGAAACGGCAAGCCTACTTTCTCCATTGTCAGTTCAGAAATGTGAGAGGTTTAATTATTTCAGTCACAGTGAGCAACTTTCCCAGGGTTTTATCTAGTTCATAGGTGGTAGGACCTCAAAGTTTATTTCTTAGTTTCTAGTTCAAAGTTTACCTCACTCATCAAGATATTTTTTCCTGTGTATGAAGGATATAATTTATTGCTTGCAGACCACATTGGAGATTATTTGGGTTTAGTGGATGATTTGAGTCCCATTTTTGGGCCCCAAGTAAATAGTCCTGAATAATTCTAGGCATCTTTCCAGTAAAATAGTTGAGAGTGATAACATTTTCTGTGACAAAAAAGCATAGGTAATATGAAGGCTATCCACAGGACCAGGTTTGCACATAAATGCAGAGGAATGCTCTGGGTCCGTGCCCACCCTGGAACCCATTGTTAAGTCATTTTGGCAATTTGGAGAAAAGTAAACTAGTGCAGGTCAGGAACGCTTTCTTTCTGTTACCATGACCTAAACATCTGTGTGCTCTATTCTCTCTAAAATTGGATAAAAATTTCCTTCATCTGGCTATTCTGGAATGGCATGAGAATTAATCATACTTTTTTACCTAAAGTTTGCTCTTCAAAACAAAAACACCTGTGCATGCAATTAAATATAGGGTTATAAAACAATTGTGTCCACTTAGTATTTATGGACTAATGACTATTAGTACATGTCCTCCGGGACTACAGCCTTGTGTAATGTATTAATTCAAGAAAATATAACGATTATAAATATTGTTATATGGTCATGATATTATAGAAAAATTCCCTGTAGATTTGTGATTAGAAAAAAAAGCCTTTGCTATATATTGTATAAAATAAGGAAAATATACAAATACAAAAAACCAGCAATCATACTGAAGTTGGTTAATCTTCACTACTGCAACTTGAGAATATAAAAACTAAATAAATTACTAGTATCCCATTCCCATTTTATTTGAGTCACAGTTCGACTGGTGTTACAAAATCTCAGTTATCTAGCTCTTTCGGCATACTTTCCAACCCCAAAACCTATATAAATTTCATTTATCTAGAAACTTGCTCTTGCCTTTGCCTGGAATGCCCACATGGGATCCCTCTAACCCTCCTTCATGCACCAACACAAGGTTGTTTCCTCCCTGGAATTATCCCTGATCACCCCGTGATCATACTTTTTACTACTTAATAAACAGTTCATTTAGTGCAATCATCTCATAATATTATGGTTATTTTTCACACAATTGATTTTCCTATTGATTATGAATTCTTTGATGGTTTGGACATCAAAGGTTCTCAAAAAATGTTTATTGAATAAAAGTGAATTCAAAGGTCCAGTATCTCATACTCCAGTGGGCTCCTCAAAAAATTTCCTTTCTTGAAGCATAAGAATATATTATATAAAAATATTTCAAAATATGGATATGAACATGATCAGAGGTTTCTTTTTCGGTATTCAAATGGCATTTGGAAAGGAATTGGGTTCAGATTATTCTTTTCAAGTTAAAATACTCTTTAGTCTTTAAGAGCAAGTCAAGCAATGTACTTTGTGTTTTTTAAAAAGCATAAACAACAATACAGAGCCTTAATAATGCATAACATACACATAGTGTTATTCTGTATATTGAAAGGATTATGACCTAATTGTGATTCCTAGTGTTGCCTACATGTTGGAATAATAACCTGGGATCTGTATAAAATACTGATGCTGGGCCCCACCCGATTGGTCAGAGGTGTGGTAGGTGGGGAGTTAAAAGTTCCCCAAGTGAGTCTGATGTGCAGTGGAGGTTGATAACTTCTACCTTATAACAAAATATCCTCCAAATGTCATACCTATCACACCTGGTAACAAAATGGACCCTGGATATACAATCTCTCAGAGCTTCTTATGAATCCTGAAATATTTTCAAACGTCACGGGACTGAAGCTGAGACGTATATTATCAGCCTCTGATTTGCCCCCACCACCTCCACACACACACGTAAGATAAACTTTTTCCTTGCTCTCTGCATGTTGAGTCTTGGTACACCAGCAGACCTAGAGCACAGGGCTGGAGATCAAGCATGAATTCTTATGTTCATAAATAAAGACATAAGAGAGCCTGTGATTACCTCTTTACATGATGTCTTGTGGAATAGTACCTTCTGTATTCTTCATGGATGGACACATGATAGTTATTTAGACACTCACAACTTAATAATCTTCCACGGAGAAATTGAAAACCAATCCATTTGAGAAACAGTTTCTTCTCTGCCTAAAGCCAAAATATCCAATAGATACTTAAATGAAGAGAAAGTAAAGATAGATCCAATAACAATTTTAACTACCAGTAAGTGTTTTGTATTTTGTGGTATAATACAGCTGTTTTATCATAGCGCGCGCACGCGTGCACACACACACACACACACACACACACACAAATAAATTACAATTAAATAACTTTGGGAACAAAGAATTAGAATCAGAACACAATTAACTTTTCTCACAAAATCAAGATATGCATTTTGCTCATACTTGCAACAAACTGTGATTCCCATGTGAAAGGTATCAATGTGTTTCCTCTTTCTGTCAATCACTTGTGCCATTCAGAGTCCTGGTATGTCGGGTCATGACATTTCATTCTGGACATGAGCCAAAAGACACCAGAAATTTGACTGGTGTAATTATTTAGGCTGTTTCTAATAAGCCTAAAAATGTGATGTTAACATTTTTCACATGTTTGTAAGCTTCTGGTTTTCAAGTTACCCTCAGCATGCCATTGTATATTTTTGTTTAGCTGTATTGGAAGAAAATATAATTTTTCAATAGCTGAATATTGACTATTGCTTTCTGCTCAAAAATACCTTGCTTACAGGATCTTAAGACATCATTTCTTTAGATTTTTTTCCCATAACAGGCCAAACTCTTGACAATAATCAAAAATCAATTCAACATAAACTTACTAAGACTCTACTATGTGCCAGGCATTGTACTAAGTGCTGAGACTGCAAAGAACAATAAGACCAAGTACATGTCCTCAAACAGATGAACTGGTAAAATCTAAATTATTATTTCATGTCATTAGTAGAAACATGTAGTTTAAATTTTAGCTGTAAGTATGATAATTTTGGATATTATTATTGTATAGACTGGTAAACTGAGGCACAAATTCACACAGCTAGAATGTGGCAGATTTAAGAGATGGCTCTAGAGACTGTATTCCTAACTACTATGTCATTTTTGTTCTGGAGTCTGAGTTGATTTCTTGGTTTAAACAGGAAAGAATATTAAATGCCATTTTGAGTGTCATTCAAATGATACATAAATATATATACTATATATGATATATACAACTTACACATATAATTATATAAATTATGTTTGTATTTATTCAATTTATAAATTTGTCATATATATGAGGTGGGACAAAAAAACTCAGAATTTATTTATAAAAAACATCTGGATCTATTCTTATATGTTTAAACTTCAGTCACCTTCAAAGGACTCTTCATTTGATGCAGTATTTCTATTGAGACACTTTTTCCACTGCTCCGATTGATTTTTGAATTTGTCGATTTTGATGACTTTTAGTGCTTCTGCCATTTTTTGGTTTCACCTTTTTCACATTGGCTAAACGTCTTCCTTTGAGAATTTTTTTCATCCAGGGAAACAAACAAACAAACAATTTGGTTAGGGCAACATTGGGTGAATAGGGAGGGTAGGGCATAGGAGTCATGACATTTTGGGTTAAAAAAAAATGCTGAACACTCAGCACTGTATGGGCCAGTGTGCTACTTAATCAACCATTATGAAGTGGAAAAATGTGTTGAAAGAATCTCCAAAAGAATTAACTGAAGCCAAACACAACCTCTCACAACAATTCGAGCTGGTATACTGATGCTCACTGGTTTCTAAAACACTCAGTGGAGGAAGCCTGTACTACAAGAGACCTACCCACCAAAAATTAATTCAGTTTCTTGGGGGGGGAGTTCCCCCCCATACAGAATCAAATCAAATAAAACTGAAATAAATTCAGTAGTGTGGAAAGAATCCTATAGTTTAACCTGAGCCAGTGAGTTTCTATCACCTCTTTAGACAGATTTATCTTCAGGATCAATTTTCACATACTCATGATCCTGGAAGAATGAAATGTCTTGGTGCTTCTGAATGGATTCTGTACAGCCAAGCCAGTTTCTCTTATAAACGTATTCTAGGATGGGTCTATCTGCCTGACCTGAAGACATTGATAGTCTGGTAGTCATACAGATAAATATCTTTAGCCTATAATAGCAGCATAAAACAAAGTCGATCATCATTAGAATCCAGTCTTTGCTATTGAAGGAGTTGTATTTAGTTAATTTTCAAAATATTTATTGGGTAGCAATGGACAAAAAGGCCAATTTGGGTTTACAAAGGTGAGTGTAAAAGGATCCCTACCCTTTCCCTGCTTCCTTTAGTAGGAGAATGGGCAAATGCAGGGACAGGTAACACAGTTAAGGTGAAGGGAGACTCAGAGGCTAAGTAAAGGCTCCAGCATAGAGAAGATGCTAAAATACAATGTTCTCATTTTGTACAGTCAACAAAATATGAACATTCTATTGTAAAGTTTAGTAACGTTGAAAAAGTCCAGCAAAGTAACCATGCTCTTCATTTTTTTGGTAAAATCCTTTAAATGAATAAAGTGACCAATTAAGAGATGTCAGTGGAGGTAGTTTAAACATGAGTACTTTTCTTGGTTTAAATCCTGGCTCATTCAATTTCCAGTCATGTCATTTTGAGTATGTAACTTACTTAACATTATTACCCAGTTTTCTTCTCTTGGATGGAACTAATGATTTTTGGTATTTATTTATAGGGTGTTATAGGATAAAATAAAAAGATTTCTGCAATCTGATTCCAAACCTACGAGGAATAAAAATGAGCTCATGCACAAAGTTATCTTATAAAGTAGCTACTCTAGTCATCCTCAGCCCCTACCATGTGCCCCACCACCCTTGCTTCTTTCCTCTATAAAAATTGCTCTAATTTCTATATGAGTGAGTCATTTACAAAATGAGTCTAAGTTCAAAACAGAATACTTGGGTCTGAAACAAAAATGCAAAATAGTAGAGGGCTAAGACTGCTTTTCACAGCAGCTAGTGCAGGAACTGAAAACACATTTGGCTTAATATTTCAAGTTAAGCTTAAAGCAGGTACCGGATGCAGTTAAATTTCCTTGCCTCTTGAATTTGACTATTTCACATTAACTGCAGAAGTAAGCTAGATGACCTATTTGTACCTCTGCTTTTCATTTGAATTTATCCTTTTGAGTGACAGAAGGTTGCCTTTTTAGGCAGAGGCCTTCCATTTAATAATTCAGTAATTAGACGCAATGCTGTCAGCTGTGAAATTTCTAACAGCTTTTCAGTGACAACATATTGGAGGTTTTTGTGGTCCTCCGAGGTCTCTCTCAGCTGTCTTTAACAGGAAGGACAGAAGTATATGACAGTGTTCTCACTCAGGTGTATACAAAGCCAGGTGAGGAAGTGGCTGAGGGTTTCCACCCAATGTCTACATTTCCTCTCTTTCAGAGCACATTAGACGTGAGGGGTCAGGAATGGCCCAAGGAGGTGGAAAAGAGTAAAAATAAAATGTCTCATCATCTGTGTACTCTTATTCTGCCAGAGATATTAGTCTAGGGTTCATCTAATGAACATCACCTTGGTGGAGACAAGGGAAGATATCTCAGCAGGTCTTTGTGTACATTCTGCCTACACAAAGGTATGAGCTTTGTTTTGAGTCTCAATTCTTTTTTGCAAGTAATTTATTATTTTTTTCCAAGAAGAAACCTCCCAAAGAAACAAACCAAAAAAAGGTGAAAGGTGCTAGCAGCAGCATGCTAATTAGCAAACACAACGCAGCCATTTTGCATTAGCAGACTTAGGCACATTATGTTTTATGTCTTTGTTCATTGGCAAGAACTTCTAGTCGCCTAATAATTCACTCAGACCTGCTTTATCAAGAAGACACTGTGTTTTAGAAACTATAAAAGATCATTTAGAGCAGTAACAAATTACTGCTTTTAATAAAATGCCTTTTTGCTCTCAATAGGAAACCATAAAAAAATAGTCTATAGAGAAGTAGTCTATAGAAAAAGAACATTTTTAGCTTTGAGAAAATAATACTGGGAAAATGATAATGTAGTAGTGAGTCATAGTACGAAAGGGGATAAAAAGGCTCATTCTCTGACGTTTCTGTCTGTGGCTGCCCCATCAACCTGTCTGATCATTTCTTCAGAGTCTCCTTCACAAGCTCCTCTTTCTACAAGCTGGCTCCTTAATGCTAGGTTCCACAAAGATCATTTCTTTGCTCTTTGCTCTTCTTTTTACACCGTCTGCAAGGTGGTCTAATCCATTGGTTTCCCAAATTGGTCACACATCAGAATTTCTCAAGGGGCTATCAAATCATGAAGATTCTTGACCACCTTACTTGATCTGATGAATAAAAATCACTAGAAAGTGGACACAGGACTCTGTACTTTTACAAGTTTTCCAGGTATGTGAGGTCTGGGAATCTAGGTTGAAATTCACTTGCATCACTTAAGCCACCTGTAGCTTTAAAGATTAGTATTTCGAGTTCTGCTTGTCTATCTTATCTCTTATGGCATGGGCTTTTAGAGTTTTGATCAGAAATGATTGCCTGTGTCAATTTCTATAAGGGTGTCTCCTGCATTTTCTAAGATTCTTATAGTTTGAAGTTTCACGTTTAGGTATTTGATCCATTTAGAGTTGATACTTTGATCCATTTAGAGTTGATAGGTATTAGTCCTGTTTCATTCTTCTGTATGTGGTCAGCCTGTTTTCCCTGTACCATTTACTGAATAGTTTCTACTATCCCCAGTGGTTGTTGTTGGAGGCTTTGTTGAAGATGAGTTGGTTGAGAAATTGAGGTTTTTGCTTCTAGAATCTCTATCCTCTTTAATTGGTCTATATGCCTGTTCTTGTACCAAAATTAGGCTCTTTAATTATTGCAGCCTTATTGTAAAGTTTAAAGTGTGGAAGTGTGATACCTTCCACTTTCTTTTGCCGAAGATTGTTTTGGCTATTCATGGTCATTTATGTTTCCATGCAAATTTCTGTATTGTCATTTCCAGGTCAAGAATGATATGTGAGCAGCCAAAAGATACTGAAAAAATGCTTAGTCTCACTAATCATCAAGAAATACACGTTAAAACCACAATGAGATACCACCTAACTCCGGTCAGGATGGCCATCATTAATAACAAAAGACAAAAGATGCTGGAGAGGATACAGAGAAAAGAGAATGCTTCTACACTGTTGGTGAGAGTCTAAACTAGTACAGTTTCTGTGGAAAACAGTGTGGAGATTTCTAAAAGATCTAAAAATTGGCCTTTCATATGACCTAGCAATTCCCTCTGGGAATATACCTGAAGGAACTGAAATCATTCTACAAAAAAGTTACCTGTACACACATGTTTATTGCAGCACAATTCACAATAGCAAATACATGAAACCAACCAAGCTGCCCATTGAAAATGGACTGGATAAAAAAATGTGGTAAATGTACACAATGAAATATTATGCAGTCAAGAAGAAGGACAGAATTATAGACTTTGCAGCAACTTGGATGAATTTAGAGTCTATCATAGAGTGATGTATCACAGAAACAAAGAACTGAGTACCACATGTTCTCACTCATAAGTGAATCCTGAACATTTATCATAATATTACAAGAAAGGGATTGGCAGTAGCGGGACACTGCCAGGAGAGAGAGGGGGGGCATAACATCAGTAAGGGTACCTGATCTCAAACCAGGCAAAGTGACTATCAACGAGAGACCCAAATTTCACCTGTACCACTTGTGTACCTAAGCCTGAATTGTGCCCCACATCTTAATAAAAAATTGTATTTCTAGCTTTAACCTCCCTTCATCCTCAAGAGTGGCTATCTAACTGCCTGATAAATGTCTGTGTCTGGATATCACTCACATTGTTCACATGTGACATGCTCAAGTAGTTTCTCCCCTCGTGTTCCCTGGGCAACTCTTGTGCCCAAGAATATTTCTGGAAAGCAATATTGTTAACTCCTATATCTTCCTCATCCTCTCTATATAATTATCACGTCCTAAGACATTCCCTCTTTACTCCATTTTACTCTCACTGTTCTAGTTTAAGTGTCTCCCTAAGATTTTCCTGGGCTACAGTTGCAATGAGCAACTGAAGGAACGGCTGATGATTTGGACATCAGGAGACAGAGAAGAGGAGGAACCAATAAAGGCACTAATGACTTTGGCTTACGCAACTTGGGGATACTGGTGCCCTTTATAAATATGACCAGGCATGGGACAAAAATTTGCCTTACAGAGAAATAAAAATGCAATCTTGGACATGTTAACTTTGAGATATCAATGGCATATCCTAGTTGAGATGGGAGGAAGATGAGTATGTGTGTGTGTGTATGTGTGTATGTACACATATATATGCATGTATGTATGTGTGTATATATATATAACATATATATGTGTGTATACACACACATACACACACACACACACACACACACACACACACACACACACACTTGGATATCATGGAAAGTGTCTGGCTTGGAGATATAAATTTGGATGTCTTCTGTAAACAGATGGCATTTAAAGCAGTAAGAAGGGAAGAGAACATCCAGAAAGAGAAAATGGATGTCCAAATGCCAAACTTTTGAGAATGGAAAACACTTTTCCACATTCTGCCCATCTTAACCCATCATCTATGTTTCTGTCATAAATAACTCTGTTTCAGATAAATGCAAGCAGTGGGGAGCCAACAGGACTATCCCAGACATAGCCTTCCTGAACTTGCCCACTGCCGTTTGTACTCTACTGGTAAGAGTCTTAAACATCAAATAAGAGGTGAATTACTTGCTGCTTCTGGCTTAGACTGCTGCATCACCATATCTGGACATGAGATGTCTCTTTGCTAAAAGGACTCATGAAATGTCTCAGCCTTGACTTGTGCCTCTAAATTACTCCAAGTTCCTCCCAGCTCCAGCAAGCTTTCCCATTCTGCTTATTGGGACTTCCTGTAGGTTTCAATGGCTTACAGTAAACCTCTGTAATCAGTTTCTCAAGCTTTGCTAGGGATATGTAGAAGGATGCTTTGGAATTTAGAAATCGTTTATTAGTTCAACAAAGCTAGGCTTTTAAGACCATGATCTTAAAAAAAAAAAGTTAGCTTGAAATTCAAGTTGAGCAATGACTTCTTTGTCCTAGATGGCATTTGCCATCCTCCTGAAACAATTAATACCATTGATCCAACGGGTGAGAAACATCAGGGCAAAATGATTGACAGGAAAGGAAAAATACATTGTTTTCAATATCACCCGCCCCCACCCACTTTCTTTCTCTATCAGACCTTTGCACCTTTGAAAAGCACATTTGTTCTCATGGAAGTGCTCTCTACCCCTCTTCCCAGGAAGGGGGTATTCGTTTCTGTATAGAGCTGTCCCAGTGAAGAAACACTTGTCTGTTTTCTGAAATCGTGTTGAGATCAATGTATGTTGAGCAAACAACCATCTTTAATGTAGAATAGGAATAGATTCCATGAAATGAACAGGGGGTGCTTGTCACCCAGGAGGCAGAAGTAGTGTGGAAGGAAAAATCCCTACTTCTTGGGTGGGAGGGAGATTGGACTTTGGTAAGCCATCGTGTGTGGGCATGCATTTGAACACATTGTCATAACTGTAAGAGTTTGTCTCTGTTGGCCATAACCAGAAAAGGGAAGTGAGAATTGGGAATTGGAAATGGGAGGAGTAGCAGGAAAATAGATAGCTGAGTTGATGCCAGCAATTTTTGTTTTTGTTTTTTCAAAGAAGCCTTAGGCAAAATGTTATCAATTGAGTGGGGGCAGTGACTTGGATTTTAACACTGTTGCTTCTTAAGAAGGGAGCTGATACATACATATCTATCATGAATGAAACAAAGTGTTTTGTCATAAAGATATCATGAATATACTTCAGACCATATAATCTTAAATGTTAGGTTGGTTAAATATTGAGGCTATTTCTTGAATCTGAGACCACAACCACATGCATAAACCCCCAAGGTACAAAATAGGAGGAATGAAACTCAGAAAATATGCTGTACATAATGGGCACACCAGGACAAGCAAAATATATAAGCATTAAAAAAATAAATAAAAGGTTAGATCCTGAAACTAGTTCAAGCAATTAAGGATGATGAAAGGTAATATCTATTCTAACTATATTTGTTCAAAAAGAATTATAAAATATAACAGGCAGTATGTCATAGATTGCCCAGATACTTTTGTTTTAATTATATTTTCTATGTATTCATAGATTCATATAGTTCAACCTCAGAGCTGTGGCCAGTGGAAAAGGCAAAATTTAACTGCATAATTTGAATATGAGGTACTTGGAAATGCTTTTTTAAAATCCCCTTTCCTGCCCTATTCATGTCTCGCAGATCCCTGAGTTGCTCTAGTTCTTTGCTCCGGTTATTCCCTACCAAAATTATTGACTTAACTCTCTACTCCCTTTTCACATGATTCAGTTTTTTCTCTTCAGTCTTGTCCTTGAAACTATTATTACTTTATAGCTGAAGTGATAGGCTGTTTTCTTAACTTCCCCCAGTTTGTTTTTTTCTTTGCTTTTCTGGGACTTCAGATTCTGCATCCTAAAAATTCTTAGAATGGAACATTGACAATAACGTTCTGTGTCTTATCAACCTGTACATATCCTCAGTTAGACCACAGTGTCTGGGACGCAAGAGACATCTGGGTTAATTTGTGAAGTTGTTCAAGTATCTTTGTATGGAAATTTTACAAAAGAAACTTTAAACACGCCTTATTCCTGCCGTTTGGACTATTTTTTTTTGTGTGTGTGTGTTGGAGTCTCACTCTGTTGCCCAGACTGGAGTGCAGTGGCCACTCCCGGCCACCGCAGCCTTGACCTGCTGGGCTCCGGCGATCCTTCCGCCTCAGCCTTCCAAGTAGCCGGAATTACAGGCATGCGCTACCATGCCCGGCTGATTTTTTTTTATTTATTGTAGAGATGAGGTCTCGCCAAGTTGCCCAGGCGGGTCTCGAACCCACGGGCTCAGGCAATCCACTCACCTCAGTCTCCCAAAGGCACGGGATTGCAGGCTGAGCCACCGAGCCTGGCTTGTTTGGACTATTATATGCAGTAACATAACATTAACAATTAAGGGACTGGAATAATAGTGGAGAACATATAAAATCTGCCATGTGGTGGGCACTTTGGATTTGGTTATGGAAAGAAAGTTAAAACAGACTCTGATGAGGAAGGGGTGATGATGCGTAGTCATGACAAGAACAATTAACAGTGAAAATTTATGGTCCTAGGAAAACAAAGAGCAAAACTTCAGGACCAGTTGATTCTCTGGGACTCAAGTCTTTTCTCTCCAGTGCTTTTTCACTTTTATTTATTTATTTTTATTTATATGTATGTTCTTGTTTTTTAAGAGATAGGGTCTCACTCTGTCATCCAGGTTGGAATGCAGGGGTGCAACCATGGTTCACTGCAGACTCAAATTCCTGGCCTCAAAGTGATACTCCCATCTCAGCCTTTGAAGTAGCTGGGACTACATGCGTACAACATCATGCCCAGCGATTGTTTTTTGGTACAACAGGGTCTTACCATGTTGCCCAAGCTGGTCTCAAACTCCTGGCCTCAATCAATCCACCCTCCTCAGTCTACCAAAGCCCTGGGATTAAAGACATGAGCCACAACACTATGCTACCTTTCACTTGTATTTCAGATATAAACATTTGTCACACAAGTAATTTTGTTTCCTCTATGTTTAATACAAGATAGAAATAGATTCTGGTCTTTGTTACCCAGAAGAGGCAGAAGTGATATGACAAGAGAACTCCCTACAGCCTAAATGAATAATCATTGCATTAATTTTAATGTCACAAAATATTTTACTTTTTTTTTTTTCAGTTAATCTCTACATTGACTGCTCTTCGTTTTCAGAATTTCATAGAGTAAGGGTGCTGGTGGGTATTGCAATTTTACAAGTCAAACTTAGGATTATGTAAACTGTGGTGCTCACAGTATAAATGAGAGCTTCTTAACATACATGAGAGAGAGTGAAACAGGTGTACTTCAATTTGGAAATGTTTCAGGAAATTATATCTTCTTTGTTTTAAGCTCTTACTAAATATTCTTATACATTTGTTTGTGTTCCTTTTGTGCCACCTCAATGACTTCCTTTTGTGCTTGTTATTTTCTGTTATCACTTCCTTTGTATGGTGTGTACCTGTGACAAGAATATGCACACTCTAGCCACTGTTGAGTTGACAAAAGTTCCCAAAGGTCTGAACATAAATGCAATCTCCAGTCTTTTCCTATATGACCTTATTTCCTGTAAGTGGGGCTTAACCTCTTGTAACACTAGTAGAGAATGTTCCATCTGGAGGAAAGCAGGGGAATGAAATGCAAAATTTCTTCCCGAAATAGAACCGAAGATAGGCCTATGAGCTCACAATCAGATTCTGGAGAACCTTGTTACCAGAGAGGTGTTATTTCAGAGCTGTAAAATTATTCAGTGCTAAGTCAAGTAACCCAGACATTATATCATCACTTCACTCCTTTGCATATTCTGTTCCATCTGATTGAAATGCTCTTTCATGCCCTCTTTACCTCATTAACTCCTCATTCTTAGAGGTAATTTGCACATCTTCCATATGTGTGTTATATCTTGTGTTCAACAAGTACTTATTGAATATTTGACTCTACTGATGTGTAGTAGGTGAAATGGTGCCCTCCCCATCTCCAAAGAAGTCCATGTCATAATCTCTGGGACCTGTGAATAGGTTATGTTACATGGACAAAAGAATTAAGGTAGGGAATGGAATTTAGGTTCCTAATCAGCTGATATTAACATAAAGGAATTATCCTGGGTTTTGGGGTGGGTTTAAAATAATCAGAAGATCCCTAAATAGGGAAGAAGGAGGTATAAGAGTTAGTACAAGAAAAATGGCATTGTGAGACAGATTTGACCAGTACTGTCAGATTTGAAGATGGAAGAAGCCACAGCCAAAGGATAAGGACAGCCCCTTGAAGCTGGAAAAGGCAAGGAAGCAGATTGTCCCCTAGAGTTTCTAGAAATGAATCTAGCCCAATGACACTTTAATTTTAGCCAATAAGACTCATTTTAGACTTATGATCTCCAGAACTCTGAGATAATAAAATTTGTTGTTTTAAGCCACTAAATTTAACGGTAATTTGTTAAAGCAACAACAGGAAACTATTACATTGGGTAAGAATAAACACCATCCAAAGTGTTTGTTTATATATTTCTTCTACTAGGCTGTGAACTGAGGAATATCAGAAATTACATATATCATTCAGTCTTACAGCCCTAAACCATTACATAATGTAATAAATTCCGAGTAAGGAAAGACATAGATAAGAAGAAGGAAAGTCAGAATTATAACTGTAACTTTAAATCTTTGATCAAAAATATTCTCCCTACAGGCTAAACTATCTGATAGTATAATCTGTGGCTTGCGTGGATGTCAAAAGGGTAAATAGCAATCTCTTTTTTGTTGTTGTTGTTATTTTTGAGGTGGAGTCTCACTCTGTCACCCAGGCTGGAGTGCAGTGGCACGCTCACAGCCACCCCAGCGTTTGACCTGCTGGGCTCCAGTGATCCTTCCACCATAGCCTTCCAAGTAGCCAGAACTACAGGCATGTGCCACCATGTCTGGATAATTTTTGATTTGTTGTAGAGACGAGGTCTCGTCAAGTTGCCCGGGCTGGTCTCGAACCTGCAGGCTCAGGCAATTCACTCATCTCAGTCTCCCAAAGTGCTGGGATTACAGGCTGAGCCACTCAGCCTGGCCAATAGCAACATTTTCACAGTGGTTTTGATGTTCTGTTCCACGTGAGCCCAAATAATTCATCTTTTTAAAAAGTATCAAAAAGATAAAACTTAGATCAGCTGCATAGTTAAAAGTATTTGGCAAAATACAATTATGGGATATGACCATGCCACACTCAAAGATAAAGAATAGAAACAGATGCTTTTATTCTTCAAAAGAGGGAAAATTATCAAAAATTACCAAAAAATTAAAGAAAATCAATAAATAGTAGGAAAGGAAAAAGAAAAGTAAATATAATTAAAACAATATAGAAACATAAGCCCTTGATCAACAAGTGAAATGATTTTCAATACATAAAACTAAACAGAGATGACTTAAAGTACGGATACGGAAGCTAATTGAGAAAAGGACTGTTGTACAGAATCTTTAGAATTTAAAGATAAGTAGTGGTTTACAAGGTATAGAATAACTCAAAAAGACCAATAAACATTAAAATTTGATCTAAAACAGATCCTAGATCCTGCGTTTATTTGGTAAGTTATTTCAAACTCTCATGGAATATATAATTCCCATGCCATGGAAGTTATTCATACCAGATATGGAAAAATTCACAATACTACTAACCCATTTCCTGAAGCTAGCACAATTCTGCTATCAAAACCTGAGGGATATGATGCAGAAAGGAAACTATGGATTCCTGCAGTTTATTTTGTAAAAGCCCAAAGAATTCTAAGAAAAATATTAATTGTACTACTATTATCACTACTATTGTTACATTATTTATTATGCTCTTGTTATCTAACAAATGCTGGGTTAGGAATGCATTATTTCAGATAGTCTTTATAGCCACCTGTGAGTAGATAGCATTATTATTCCCATTTTACAGAAGATAGAACTAAAGCTTAGCAAAATTAAATAAATCATTCAGGGTTGCTAACTGACAAGTGGCAGAGCAAGAATGTTTATGCAGATTTCTCAAACACTAAAGCCATTTAATTAATATTTTAAAATAATCATCTTTAACTTTCAAATAGTGTGGACCCCAGGAATATTTAAGAGGCTTTATATTAGGAAACACGTACATACCTAAAGAGCAAACAAATCTATGAGAACTTAATAGAAGCCACAAACCATAGACTTTATTACCAATTTGTAATAATAAGTAAATAAAATAAGAGAAAACAAAAAGCAATACACAGATATATGAAACTCCTATTCAAAACCTATTACTTTAAGAAAAATGTTGACTTCTTAAACACTTAGAAATTCCAATGTCATATACTAAGTAGACAAAAATGTGAAAATCTCCCATTAGAGTCAGAAATATAATTATAATAGCTAATATTAGTTAATTATTAAATATTTTTAACTTCTAGTCAATATTATTTTATATTATACAGAAATGTATATAAGACTGGGTAAGAAAATATTCAAATGCCATTGTTATTTGAAAATAATTTGATATTATACCTAGTGATTCCATAGAAATCAACTGAAAGATTAAAAACTAATAGCATTTTGTAAAGCAACGGAAGGCTGGTAAGTACAGAAAAGTCAATGTATTTTGTATCAGTTATCAATAAGAAATCAAGCATACTAAAAAAGGAAAAAGTAAGATTCCACAGTGGTCCAAAACCCATAAAACACTTAGAACTAACCTAGATAGAAATCTATGTAATCATAATTAAAACAGAAAACTCTTACAAAGAGTAAAGAGATTTTGACAAAAGCTTTATTGATAAATATGTACTATATATACATAAATACACATTCATATATTCATGTATATTCGTAGATATACATGAATATATGTTTATATGAATATATGAATATATATTTGTTGCTAGAAGGGGAATAATGATTAGAAAAGATAGCAAGTCTTTCAAGTTAGTTTATGTGTTTCATGCAATTTCCAATGAAATGCTCTAAAACTTGTAAAATCACTGTATTCTAGATGATGATAGGTAAGACACGTGAAAAAGTACAGTAATAGAAGCATATTTACTTTGCAATATATTAAAACATAAAATGCCAAAATTAAGATGAGAAGCTCCCAGGGAATATATTTTGAGATTGTTAAAGGAAAGCATTTATGATTCTAAAGTAGATGCCTTTCTGTTTGCATATTTGTGTGTGTGTGTGTGTGTGTGTGTGTGCGTGTGCGTGTGTGTGTGTGTGTGTGTGTGTGTGTGTGTGTGTGTGTGTTTCAACTCATAATATGATAGTGAAGGCATTTCAAATTCATGGAAAAGTGACCAATTACTCTGTAAATCATCTTGCAAACTTTGGTTATTATCTCAAAAGTAAGTTAAATATTTGTATTACAGTCCCACTTGAAATAATTTTTTCACTAAACTGAAAAGAATTATGAACAATTGTTATTTAATTTCAGGGTAGAGAAGAAATTGTTAAGATATGAAACCAGTGGAAGAAGATATTAATATACATATCGATATATAACAATTTTGTATTTTATATAACCCCAATGATAAGATAATACAAATGACAAGATGGGAAACATGTTTACAACAAATAAACAAAAATTAAAATAGTTTATACTTAGAAGTTATTAAAAGCCAATGAGCAAAATAGTCAACATTCAAACTAAATATTAAAAACACATTATCAAACACTTTGAATATAAAAGGCCATAAATGTTCAATAAACAAATATTGAATGAGAACATTTCAAACCTAACAGTAGATTAAAGAGAAAGTATTTTAAAAGAACAGTGCAGTACAAAACTATTCAATAATATTTAGCCAGATTTAGTTGTGACAAATCTTGTCATCTTCTATAGGTGAAAGTGTAAATTATCAGAAATATTTTGAAAGCAATTTCTCAACTATTGTTCAGAGGTCAAAATAAAAGAATATACATTCATTTTGATTTAGTAATTCTATTTCTATAAATTTACCTTCTAGAGATTAGCAGTATGCATATAAACTTTATATACAGGATACTTATTATAGTGCCATCCTTATAGAAGCAAAAATTGCTAGCAATGTACAAATGTATAATGGATTTTATGCAAAAATAAAATGTATATTCTTAAGAAATATTTTTTCACATAGAAATTTTTCTGAATATAATTTTAAATAAAAAGCAGCATGATATCAATTTTATATATATTATATATATGTAACACTATATGGAAGTATGCTATATGATCAACAGTAATCATCTGTGGTTGACAAGAAAAGAACATTTTACTTCTTTATCTTTTCTCTTTTTTTAAATTAAATATTTTCCATTAGTTTATAAGTAAAAGATGCACATATAAAGAAAATACTGAAAACATTATTAGTTAGCCATTGAATAACGAATTTAAAAATTTAAAATTTAATTTTAGCACTTATTTCAATAGAGAAGTATCTATATTCTCTGTTTCACTTTCAATGCTAAAAATAGACATATATGATAGTAAAAAATTTACATACTAAAACTTGTACTATTAATTTGTGAGTTGTAGAAAACTTTTCACTCTGACTTCTAGGTCCATGTGATTGATGCAGCCTTTACTGCTTCAAGGTTCATAAAGAAACCTTGGATCTCACTTGACCATACCCAGAAAGCAGTTTCAAGTCCTTGGAGCAAAGAGCACAGCTGTGAATTGTTACACTAGTTGGGATGTCAGTCCAGAAAATTTTTCCTAGAGAAAATTATAATGGTAAAAGTAAAGGAGGAGGGGTTTAAGGTAGACTGTTACCTTCATAACACTTTGGGTGTAATACCTGAATTGGGAAACACAAATTAAAAACAACAACAAAAAAACTTCCAGATTGTTGGAATTCTTTGTTTAAAAACTTATATTTTGTAAGGAGGAACAAGTCATTTTGAGCTCAAAGGAACTGTTCTCACTTACCTTTTACTTGGCACCCAGTTTAACTCAGGTGAGGCCTTAGAAGCTGAAAATAAGTATCTGCATTTATAAGGAATGAAGAAAACAATTCAAAGTAAAAAATAATACATTTTGAATATTAGGAAACATGGCACAAGTTTCTCTAATTAATCTAGTATCATTTTTTTCTTCATTGCCTCTTAGATTTTCCGTTTGTACTCCTCTTATAATGACAATGTGCATGAAGGAAACAAAACACAGAAAATCAGTAATTTAGGGAGAAAGCAAAATTTCCAGTTTGTGTTTTCTAGCTTTTCCCTCATTATTTAAATAAGCTATTAATGTTTAAAGAGGACAGTACTGTGATTCTGAAGTTCAAAGGTCACAGAAATTCTATTAAAGGAAAATAATGTATGACCTTTTTCTTTGTCACTCCATGATAATTTCTTTAACGATTAGGGAACTTTGTACTTGGATTTTCTTGAAGTTATAATACAGATTATTCTGTTTTTGCAGATGTTTAAAGACATGAAGCCAAAGACAAATTTTTCAACTAGGACCCTCAAGAAATGTCATTTCTGTGTCTTGCAAGAGAGAGCCAGCATTTTCTTTACATAAACATCTGCTGGGAACATTTTAGAGGAAGGCAGTTTAAATAATGACGTTTGTAGCTTCTTATCTTTAATAAGTTTGAAGAAGGAGAAAAATACATTTGTGATGCATTCCCTCCAAAAGCAACTTTTCTACACTAATGTGCATCATATAGTGAAGAAATTAACATTACAATGGGGGGAAATGTTAAAATCCTTTCTCTGAACTGTCTGTATCAATCATACCTGAGAGACACTTGTAAATCACAGGTTCTTTTAACTCCAGAAACTCCACCGGTTCATTGTTATGCTTACTTGTTTGTGGCAATTATACTACGTTTGTATTTACATAATAATTGGGTTTTCTATTAAACAAACAAACCAAAAAAATTCTCAAAAACGAGAATCAAAGAACCATAAGTTAGCTATACAACCTGAACAATGCAAACTCATTTGTAGTTAGAATGGAAACTTCATCTTGTACAAACTAACATGGATGTTGGGGGATAATTTTCTGTAAGAAATGCAAGATATATAGCCAGGCTTTTTAAGGTTCCAAGAAAAAGACATACACAGATTGCCTTTGGTAATAGGTGTTTATTGCAAGGATACACTAAGATATAGTTTAGCAAGCAATGTTATCTTGTAGCTACTCTGGGTTTCACTGCTTCAAAGAATCAAATGTACTGCAGGCATCATGAAGAAGTGGGAAAATGGCTTGGTATCTTTTAGATTACAAACTAAGCTCAAATTATCTGCCCTTTCCCCCTCTTATCCAGAGTTTTAATTTTCCCAAATAACTGATTTGATTGATAGCTTTGCCATCACCCAGAAAGTAATACACTATTGTCAAGAATTTCATATGTCACCTCAGAGTTCTCACATACTGGTCCCTAAGTGGAAGGGTTGGTTTCTCTTAACACATGGGGTTCAACCAATTAGTGACTGATTCAGTGAAGTACTGGTCTTGGCCCTTTCTAGAAGTTAGAAATGCTATGGCTGAAATAGTTATCTTGAAGTTTTTCTGGAGCATGTTTAATAAATTAAATAAAATGGGAAAAAGTGCTTAAAGCAAGGATTCAGTATGTATGCCTTCAAATGAGGACAGGGTGTCCTCCAAAATAGCTTTAAAGACCAATGCTATACTGAAAAACAGGATTAGAAAATAGTTATTCCAGAATGGTAGAGTGAAAGTGTCATTGGATCCCCTTTCCAGCAAATCAAAACATAACTCATAAAAATTATAAGAAAATTATTTTTTGTTTACGGAAAATGTTTCAAGGTATACAGCAAAAGGGAAAACATTTAAGAAAATCTGCTGAATTTCATAAAGAACAGTGAGTCTGTGGTATTGGAATCCTTAACCACTCCCTTATTGCTCCCCCCAACTTCATATTAGAGAAGGTCTGTGTCAAATACCCTACTCTGGATCAATGTGTCAAGAAGATGAGGGCATGGAATTACTAACACAGGGCACTGTTGGTACAAAAGGTTTAAATATAACTTTTACCCTGCTGGGGACCAGCTCCAGCCAGGTTCAGGGTACCCCAAAGGTGGAGATGGCATCGGCGATTGGGGGGAAGAAGAGAGAGAAAGAAAGAGACTGGATTCCAGTCTAGTGCAGAAGCGATGTGTGTTATTGGGAATTACAATGGGTCTTTTATACACAAAATCAGATGTGGGAGAGGCTTCCCCCACCCACCAGAAACCTTAATCCATGAAAACTTAATCAATGATTGCCTTTAAACCCTTTTCATATGATAATCTTAAAATCCCATGACAAAGGATAACCTAATCCATGACTGACATATTCTATAAACCTTTTTCATCCTAAGCAGATTGATTTATGCCAAGTTAAACAATTCTATAGAAGCTTGAGTATTTACTTTACAAACGAAAGTGGCCCATCCCAGAATGTTTGGAATGTGGCCCAGTCCAAAGTTCACAGTGGGCTACCTGCAAGTAACCCAGCTGCATTCTTTCAACAAAATGGCTGTCTTCTAAAACTATATTCTACAATTTACACCTTCAATAAATCCTAAGATCATGACCCAGAAGCCTGTGACCAATACTAAGGCTCTTAGATGTGACACGAGTTTGGATTATAAGTTGTGTGAAAGCCAAAACTGCAGTTTGTGGAAGAATGGGAGCAATGAGCTTCTAAAGTTAGCTTGTATTCATCCCGGTCTCAGAGTTTTTATGTTTTGAGCTCACAGGAGCTTAATCTGGTTAGTGCTGAGTAGAAAGGGGGAGGAAATGGGGTCAAATAGCTCCCGAATGCATCCTAGTGGTCTTGGGGTCAACGGCCCTTCCTGATCCCTAACGCTCAGTGGGCCTCCATGGCTGTCTCCCAACATTACCCAACACTATTGAACGATGACTTATTTTGACCCCTCACCCAGCAACCCTTAGGAATTCAGATCTACAAATAATATCAGATATATTTCTGGCAGTCTAGAAGACTGGGTGCATTCTCAAGACTGTACCCTTTTAGATACTGGATGTTAGGCCTTTGTCAGATGCATAAACTGCAATTTTTTCCCCCCATTCTGTGGGGTGTCTTTTTACTCTCCTAATGGTTTCTTTTGCCATGCAAAAGTTTTTAAGTTTGATGAGGTATCATTTGTCTATCTTAACTTTTATGTCATTTGCTTTTGGGGACTTGGTCAATAATGTGTTACCTACTCCAATGTGCACAAGGGAGTTTCCTACATTTTCTTCTAGGATTCTTATAGCTTGAGGTTTTACATTTAGGTTTTTGATCCATTTTGAATTTATTTTTGTATATGGTGATAGGTAGGGATCCAGTTTCATTCTTCCTCATGTGGTTAGCCAGTTTTCTCAGCCCCATTTACTAAATATAGTCTTCTTTCCCCAATGCTTGTTTTTGGTGACTTTGTTAAAGATGAGTGGAAACTCAAACAAAGTGAAAGAAAACAAGCAACCCAATTAAAAAGTGGGCAAAGGTCATGAACAGACACTTCTCAAAAGATGTTATACAAGCAAATAAGTACAAAATACAATAAAAAAATCAGAATATTTAATTTTCCCACTAGAAAATATTCATTTAATACAATAGAAGGTATAAAGTTGGGCTAGAGGGGGAAAAAGACAGAAACACACAAAAAGCAAAAGCCAAAGTGAATACAATTATGTCAATAACATTAAATTCAAATAAATTAAATACATCACTCAAAAGGCAAAGATTGTTATATTTTAGCAAAAGGAGACATATTTTATACTCTAAGATGCAAACAACTTGAAACAATTTGCAAACCATGATCACAAAATAACTGGAATGGTTATAGTAATATCATAAAAGAGTGACATTAAAACACAACATGTTACCAGACATTAAAGGAGACATTTTGTAATAAGATTATGGATCAATCCATCAGAAATACATAATAAGTATAAACATATATTCATCTAATATTTGAAGCAATACTGACAGAATAGAAGGAAATGATACAACAGCTCAATTAAATAAATATACTATAATATTTGAAGACTTCAGTACCATACTTTCAATAATGAATAGAGCAATGGAACAGAAAATTAGCAAGCAAGAAAATAGAAGATTTGAACAACACTATAAACCAGCAAGACCTCACGGAAAAATGTATGACCCTGCACCCAACAAGAGTAATATACAATTTTTTCTCAAGTACAAATGGAATATTCTTCAGGAACACTCACATGATAGGTCATAAAACAAGTATCAATAATTTTTTAAAAATTAAAATTAATACATCAAGTATATCCTTGGATCCTAATAAAATAAAAGTAGAAATAAGTAACAAGAATCTTTTTAAAATTCACAAATATATAAAAACCGAAGAACACATTGCCAATATAAAAATTAAAGAATGCATTGTTAAGTAAGCAATAAGTCAGAGGAAAAGTCATAAGGGTATTTAGGAAATATTTTGATATAAATTGAACTGGAAAGCAACACATACTGCGACTTGCAGTATGCAGCTAAAACAGTGTTGAGTGAAATTTACAACTGTAAATGTCTTTAATAAAAAAGAAAGAAGATCTCAAATAAATAACCTAGGCTTCCATCTAAAGAAAATAGAAAATAAAGGATAAACTAAATGAAAGGACATAACATAAAGTCAATATACTCAATGAGCAGCCATTTTAATATTGCTTATATCTGTCATATTTCTCTAGCAGTTCACTTTACCCTCTAATCACTAGTCAAAGGCAGAACCAGTTTCTCAGGGGTAGCTATTGATAATTGTTTTACAACACCCTCTCCAGTTTGTTTTTTACTAATTAGCTTTTCCATTTCAAGTATTTGCCTTCACCCATAGGACCCAGGTTAACCTAATCAGCTCTTCATGACCTTCATGACACAGACAGACCCCATCACATGGTAGCAATCATGTGACTAACCCACCCATTTGCCTCCTGTCCATCACCTGATGTCAATACCTGTGCTTACCTTCCCCTTCATGATGATGTGAAGCAGAGCACCACACAACCATCTTAACAGCCTACGCAATCAAAGGGAATGTTTAAAAACATTCAGCCTTGAGCAGTCATTCACCATTGCTTTGCTAAGCTATGGTCTAACCATGTGGCTAATTTGGTCATGGCCACCATGTTTCCCACCCTTGGTCCCCTTCCCTACCTTGGGGGAATGAATCTCTCTCTCTTGCTCTCTCTCTCTAATTTACTTTTTAAATAAACTAGATTTGCCAAACTAACTTCTGTGCAATTCTTTGCATCTTTCATACAGCACTGGATCACACAACGCCACCCTGGTGGATTTGACCTAACATTTTGGAGGCCCTACTGGGATATATATATTTTTAACCTAACACCAAACATGCAGCAAACAAGAGAAAGGAACTATTAAGGAAAAGGAAAGAAATAAATAAAATAATAAAATATGAAAAAAATCAATGCAACCAAATATTATTTCCAAAGATCAACACAATTGACAAAAATATAAGTAAACTGAGAGAAAAACAAAGAAGATTAAAATTATAAAAATTAGACACATAAGAGGGGACATTGCTACCAATTTTGCAGAAATAAAATGATTATAAGGGCTGGATGCAATGGCATGTGCTTATAATCGAAGCTACGGGTGAGACTGAGGTAGGAGTATTGCTTGAGTGCAGGAGATGGAGTCCAACCTGGACAACACAGTGAGACTCCACTCCTAAAAATAAAGATACACTGTATGCTGTTTAAAAAATGATTAAAAAGGAATAGTATGACCAGCTGTATGCTGACAAACTAGATAATTTAGACGAAATGGCATATCTGAATTGATGTACAAAAATGCTCATATTCCCCCAAATTCTCTGAACTATAGAAGTAGCACACTCTTCTCTATTAAGTAGTAGTACTTACCTTAGCATGAAGATCATGAAGATTCCTCTTCTATCCAAAATAGTATGTATTGACCTTTTTATCAGTATAAAGGGTGGAAAATGACAATATTCCTTTTTATTTTTGGTAAGGAGTTACACAACCTAGCCTAATATATGGGAAGGTAGGTATGAAACTGGAATCAGACATCCATGATTCAAGAGGGTGTAAGATAAAGTGGAAAAAGAGAGAGTTGTCACTTTGGCATTATTCTCCCAAATATGGTATTTAATACCATTACACAAAGCAAGAGACATGATGCAAATATGCTGCTAACATGACTCCTAGAAGCAGAGAGAAAGTGATGACTCAAGTTAAGCAAAAACAACATGCCAGAATTATCATGGCAGTTGCTGGAAAAGGGGAATTAAAGGTCAGAGAAATGAGAATGCTGGAGGAGATATATACTGTGTAAAGTAGAAAAATCCATCAAATGACTATGTTTCATGGAAGAGCCTGATTATTTTTAAAAAGCAGTTAGGAGTAAGCTAGTATAAGACGCACCGGCATTACTAACAAGTTCAAAGGTGTCTTTCATTTTTAGGCCAGAGACTGTTAATAGGGAAGTCCTATATAGAACTGGATTCAGTGATAACAATAGACATGAAGAAACTCCAAAACAATAAAGAATAGGTGATATCACTCAACCACCAGAAGCCAAGTGAATGCAATTATTATAATAATTGACATGGTAAAGTGGAAACCAAGGATCTTGATCTATAGAGTCATAGTTAACAAAATTTTGTTTCCAAAGTCTAAAACACATGAGTAGCAAACAAGGGTCCTACTCAATGTATAAAATCAGAATAAGCTAAGGAAGCATAATCTGTAGACCAAAGGCAGTTGCTCCAATAAGTTCTTACCCAGTTTCTGACTTAAGTCAGGTTTGGGGTCCAGAATCTCCTGGCTTAAGGAATGACCAGTTCTCTATTAATTAAGACTGTATTAACATGGGCACATATGAACTCCTCCATTGCCTCTCTAAAGAAATACATAGTTATTAACTCAGGTAATAGTACCTATGTTAAGGAGGATACTAAAACATTTCAAATACTTTTGAACCTTGATCCTAATTGATATTGATTTCCAGAGACATGAGTTATCATATAAGCTTCCTTTTGGAGTAGTTGCATAAAGGCATGTGGAGTAGCTAAGGTGGCAGGGATTGACTAAGCATGGGCCAAACCATATGAGCTTGCACTTCCCAAGTCTGATCTAGCTACTTCCCTAGCTACTTCCCTAGCTTGCACTTCCCAAGTCTGATCTAGCTACTTTGGTATGCTAGATATTGAGCATACCAAAGAAACCGAGGCTTGGTTCCTGACACTGAACCTTCACTGAAGAAGACAAACCAGCCACTTGATTATAAATTATCTATATTGGACACATCTCACCCTGGAATGGTGTGGTTCTTAATCTTATGAGCTAACTTGACTGGGTCGTGTGCTGCCCAGATATATGATCAAACATTATTCTAGGTATGTCTGTGAGGATGTTTTTGGATGAGATTAACATATGAATCAGTAGACTGAGTACATTAAGATTGCCCTTCCTAATGTTGGTGGACCTCATCCTTTCAGTTAAATGCCTGAATAGAAACAAAGGTTGATCTTCCCACAAATTAGAGGAAACTCTCCCTGCCTGAGTGATTTGAGCTGAGACTTTGGTCTTTTCCATCCTTTGAACTTGAATTGAAACAATTATTATTGCGTCTTAAATCTACTGACTTTCAGACTGCAATTTTCATCACTGGTACTCTGGCTTGCCAACTGCAAATCTTGGGACTTCTCAGTCTCCATGTTTCCATGAGCTAACTCTTTAAAATAAATCTATCTATCCTTGAGGGAGACCCTCCCCCAAGAACAACAACAATAAAAAATGGAATTATTTTTTGGAGTGTTGGCCTCTTGTAGTACAAGCTTCCTCTGCTGGGTCAGTGTTCTAGAAACCCATCGGTATCAGTGAGCAGCTAGCACTGTTGTGAGAGGCTATGCTTAGCTTCATTGAATTTTTTTTTTTAGATGCTTTGAATGTTTGCTCATTTCATGAAGGGTGATTTATGAGTTTACCTGCCCACACCATACTGAGTATTCAGAAGTTTTTTCAGTTTCTCAACAAAAGCAGCATGACCCCCATGCTCTACCCTTCCTATTCCACCTGATCTTCCTTGAGTGACTTTTTTGTTTGTTTGCTTTCCCAGATGAAAAGGGGAATGTGCCAATGTGGAAGAGGTGAAACAAAAAACGGCAAAAGCAATAAAAAGCATTAAAGTTGATGAATTAAAAAACTGTTTTGAGAAGTGGAAAAAGCACCTCAATAGGTGTATTGCTTAAAACAAAGAGTACTTTGAAGGTGACCAAAGTTTAAATATGTAAGAATAAATACACAATTTTTAATAAATACATTCTGGGGCTTTGGGGGTTCCCCCTGTATCTATCTATCTATCTATCTATCTGTCTGTCTATCTATCTATCTATCTATCTATCTATCTATCTAATCTATCTATCTATCTTTCCTATTGGTTCTGTTTCTCTGGAGAACCCTAACTAATACAGATTTTGGTACTGGAAAGTCAGGTGCTGCTGCAACAAATACCTCAGCATGTTGGAGTGGCTTTGGAAATGAGTAGTAGGCAGAGGCTAGAAGAGTTTTGAGGTACATGGTGGAAATATAGATGTTAAGGGACTGTTTTCTGAGAGGGTCATATATGCAAAGCGATTCCTAAATGCAGAAGGAACTAGAAATCCAAAGAATGAGGCGGAAAAATCCAGTTAATTGACAGAGGGTGATTTACTGGAGAACTTACAGATGCATGGCCGGGAGTGCTAGCAAGACAGATGGATTTTTACACTGTTACCCTCAGATGCGGAATTTATATACCATAGAAAAAGGGTATATATGAAATGATCAAGACAAGTAAAGGCAGTCCTTCCAAACAGCCAAGAATGCTATATGCTTCATAGCCTGTAATTTCTGCAATAACATCAAGATTGCTTTAATCCAGAGAACTACTGTGTGTATATGTTCTCACTCTAGGGACAGTACGCAATGTAGAAACCAGGAAGCATTTCTGGGACTGCGGTTACTCAGAAGTCAGCTTGGTAGATTAGCATCCAAGATGTTTTTTTGCCTTCACAGGGTGTTACGGTGAGTTCTCAGATGGAAATAAGAAACATGTTAGCAGAAACTAGAGGAAAGATTATCCATATTACAAAGAGGCAAAGAGCTTGTGGAAATGTGTCTTAGTGTTTTGTGGAAGGTAGAAATTATTAGCAAAGAGATTAGACATTTAGCTGAGGACATTCCTAACCAAAGTATTGACAGGGTGGCTTGGATCCTACTGACTGCTTATAGTAAAATGCAAAAAAAGAGAGATAAATTAAGGAAGAAGTTGTTTTTTAAATATTTTATTTTAAAGATGTAGGGCACAGTTCAGGATTACGTATACAAGTGGACACCATTTGTTAAGCAAAAAGTAACCAGAACTTAAAGATTATTGAAAATTATCAGCCTATCCATATTCCAATAAATGAGAAAGCATGTTCTGAAGAGAACACCAAGGCCATGGCAAGAAATAGCACTCAATAAAAAGCTACAAGATTATTTGAGCATAAGCACAGTCAGTCTGCACTGAAAAGGCTAGAGATGGGATGAAATGAAGGAAGTCTGTTGGACGTTTTGGGTTCAAAGGATAGGGAATATAATTTTTTGGCTGTAAGCATGTACTATTATTCAAGAAGAGGGAAGAATGAATCTAAATATGATTTGGAGATCATCAAGGGCACTACCTTGGTTTCCACAGACCAGAAGCTTCTGCCCAAAACCTTGGGGGCAGGACTACCCTGAAGAACTGTGAGGGTAGGGTTTGCAGGGTGTTGGGGACAGGATCCTGGTCTAGAGTTGGGGGGTGATGCTCTCACTCTAGTGGGTCTGGAGGGAAGAGTAGGTTTTAGATTTGCTTCAGACCCATTGCTCCCTTCTTCCTTCTGACTTTTCTTTTTTGGAATAGAAATGTCTCTCCTATGCCTGTCTCACCATTGTACTTCAGAACCACATAATTCACCTACATTTACAGTTTCAGAGTTGAAGAAGAATTTTGCCTCAGGATAAATTGTACCTCAAGTTTCACCCATATCAATTCAGATATTTGGGTGAGACTGAACTTTAGTTTTTAGAATTGATCCTGGAATAAATTAAAAATTTGGAAGATGTTGGGATGGAATGAATGTATTTTGTATGTGAAAGGAGCATGAATTTGAGGGGACCAGGGGTTGAATGCTATAGACTAAATTGTATCCCCTCAAAATTCAAATGCTGAAGCCCTAAATCCCAATGTACCTGTGTCTGAAGACAGTATTTGTTTTTTTTTTAGTTTGAGTCTCACTCCATTGCCAAGGCTGGAGTGCGGTGGCACACTGCTCACGGCCACCCCAGCATTGACCTGCTGGGCTCAGGTGATCCTTCCACCTCAGTCATCCAAGTAGCCAGAACTACAGGTGTGCATTACCATACCTGGCTAATTTTTTTGATGTATTGTAGAGATGAGGTCTCGCCAAGTTGCCCGGGCTGGTCTTGAAACTTTGGGCTTAGGGAATCCATTTGCCTTGGCCTCCCAAAGTGCTGGGATCACAGGCTACTTTTTTTTTTTTTTTTTGGTGTTTTTTTTTTTTTTGTGTG
>NW_007249130.1:249005-290586 GCF_000164805.1 Carlito syrichta
CTCCAGCGATCCTTCCGCCTCAACCTTCCAAGTAGCTGGAACTACAGGCGCGCGCTACCATGCCCGACTGATTTTTTGATTTATTGTAGAGATGAGGTCTCCTCAAGTTGCCCGGGCAGGTCTGGAACCCGCGGGCTCAGGCAATCCACTCACCTCAGCCTCCCAAAGGCGGGGGCTTACAGGCTGAGCCACTGAGCCTGGCACAGGCTACTTTTAAGAGGTAAATGACGTTAAATAATACCATAAAGGTGGGAGTCTTGATGTGAAAGGAAAGGATTAATGCTTTCAGAAAAAGGGTAAGAGAGGAAAAGCCCCCTCTGTCTCCATAGGAATATACTGAGGAAATCCTCTATGAGCACTCAATGAGAAGACAGCCATATACAAGGCAAGAAGAGAGTCTGCAGCAGAACCTGACCTTGTTGGCACCCTGCCTTGGATGTTCAGCCTTCAGAACTGTGAGCACGTGTTTGTTGTTGTTTAAGCCATCAAGGGTATTGTATTTTTTATGGTGACCTGAGAATACTAAGACAAGGGAGCAAGGATAGACATATATTCTAGTTATGAGTTATTTTTCTAATCATATGGCTGTACCACCCTTTTCTGGGGGATTATACAATGGTGATATGCCATTATCAGATCTAATACAACACTGCATAAGACCAATAGACTTATTTGTAGCAGAAGAGTTGCAGGGGTGAGTACATGACCTCAGCATCCACTGGTCAAATCACATGTCATATCCTTCAGATTCTGCTTAACTGGTAGAGTAATGGAATGACTTGTTGAAAATAACTAAATGACTTGGAGATGACTTGCAAGAAAGGAGAGCCATCCTCCAAGAAGCAGTGAATAATGTAAATCAGTGATCTTTACAGAATGCTTTTTCCAATAAAAGACATGAGTCTGAGAATTAAAGGGTGGACACAGGAGAGGCCCCTAGTGCTTCCCTTAGGAAACTTGCCCTTGATCCCCCAAATTATCCGCTCTGTGAGTTTTTATATCTTGATTTCCAAAGGTGAGATGCTTTCACTAAGGACACAGCAAGAGTCTCACTGTTATAAGCCTTAGTTATTGCCTAAGTATTTGGGAGGTCTTTGTAGCAAGCGGACAGCAGGCAAGAAGAGGAAACACCATTCTATAATAGCAACTGACCCTGATTATAAGGAGGAAACAAGCCTGTTTAGACACAATGAGGAATATGTCTGACAAAGAGGTGACCAACTTGAATGCTTCTTGGTGCTCACTTATCCAATTTTAATGGTAGTGGATAAGCCAGTAGTCCTGAGCTGAAAAAAACACAGTGAGCAGAGCTCAAATCCTCCAGAGAGAATCTATGTCATGCAACCAAATAAACTACTAATAACAATAATTTATAAGGACTATAGGATCAGTATCTGTGAACATCCAGGAGACCAGCTTCAGCATTGGGGCCTGAAGTCTATCTTGAAAACCTTCTTTTTATAAGTTTCCTATAGGAATAGAGATCCCCCAGAATCCTGGGATAGCTGATTCTAGAACTTATATAAAGAAGTGAATACAAACAATGCAAGTGTTTTGCTGTAGAGGATCCTGTAACATGCCAATTATTTCTCATTTGAGGGCTAAATGTCTTTTTCCAGCTGCTGAAATATTTATCCCAGATTTGTCTTAGCTGGCAACGCTCTTCAGGAATCACCTCAACTGTAGACCGTTTTCTCACCCATGATCACATTCCCTTGATAGGGAAGTCTACATTCAATTACTGGATCAGTGTGGGAGCATAAAAGCTGATTTATGTCCCCAAACATGGTACAATGTGAGGAGCCATTTTTGCTTCAGTACGTCATGTGAGGTTGGCTGAGGCTTTCATGGAGATGGCATTGCAACCCAATTTCTGTGTGTCCAATCCTGCTTCCCCCCTTTCTAGTTACATTCACTAATATTTTTCTCAGAGTTTGTTTCTCAAAGATCCTGACTAACAACTTTCTTAGCACTATGATTTGTTAAGAGTATGATTATTAAAAAGAACTTTTACAGTTCTAATACAAATCATCATGGGAATTTTATAAATTCATATGTATGTATGATATATAGTTGGTATATATGTATGTGTGTGTTTACATATACATCTGGCTTTGCATCTTGTACAGTAGGAAACTTATTTTTAGTCAGAACATAGCTATCATTTTGAAAGTTAAGTTTCCAGGTCAGTCTATATATCCCTTAGGTTAGTATCTAATATGAGTTAAGAACTTGCAGAATTTAAATTATATTTTCTTTCCCAGATGTTTGACAAAATAGTGTTCTAAAATACAACCCATACCCATTTAGAACAGTTTCAGAGTTTATTAAAAATTCTATATGTAATGAACACATGGCAATAGAATGGCAGGGTTTTTATTCTATAGTCATATTGGAGAACACCCCATCAGCGTGATTGGTATGCTATGGCAGAGTAAATGCTTTTAAAAACGACAATCACGCCACACTCCTCTTCCTCTCCAAACACCGGATGGCTTCCCAACACATTTGGAATAAAAGTGAAGCCCCTACTCCAACCTGTTTCAGGTCATGTACAACCTGAAACTTGTTCCCACTGAAAATTCACCCGTTCTTTATCTTGCCATGGTACAATGTGTTAAAATTCACCCATTCTTTATTTTGCCATGGTACAATGTGTTCAACCATGCTGGCCTTCTCCCAATTGAGCTTAACCACTCTCATTCTTTTCTGTTTTGTACTTGTTCTTCCCTGCTTCTGGAGTAGGCCTTGAACAGATACTTTCATTGTTCTCTCAAAGCCCTTGCTCAAGCATGGCTATACCCACTGCTGAGCTTGGATCAGCCTCATCTTCCACTTACAATCTCCTGAATCTACCTTCCTTTCCTTCAGTGCACTTACCACTACCTGGAGTTACATTGTACATGCACCTATGTATATTTAGTTAGTTATCTATTTCCTTTCTCCCACACTAGAATGCAAGCTCTTTGAGGTCATGGGTGTTTTCTCCTCAGACCTAGAGGAGTCCCTGGCACAAAACAGACACTTAATCAATGTTTAATTAATAAATTAAATTGACCTTCCTGTTGAGTCCATTGTATAAGAGTGGAGATCCTGAGAGTTTAGCTATCCTCCTTTTGAGCTGGTCAGGTCTATTTTATCAAATGGCATTAAAACCTGGTATCGGTGAGGTTTGAAATTAGAAAATACCTCTTGGGAATTGATCCTCTTGGATTAAGAAAGATGGTCCCAGAGAAAAGGTTCTAGTAGAAGAAAAATAGTTTTTATAAAACGAGTTGTGTTATATTTACTATGAAAGAAATTTGTATCTCTGCTTCTTTTTTTAGTCCTAGAGGAATATAAAAAAAAAATATATATATATCTAAAATAAGGAATTCCACAAAAAGACCTTCCAAGGATGTTTTATTAAATATGTACATATATACATATATGTATAATAGATATACACATACACCCTCCACATACTATTTATATATTCTTGAACACAATTGAATATATGGTATTATAGATAGTTCTTAGTTCCCAAAGTGAAGTCAGATACACTTGATTCAGATTTGGTCCTGCCGTCTCCCTACTGCTTGAGCAAATTATTTAACTTCAGTGAGACTGAATTGTCTCACATGTAAAATAGGGATCAAGCCTAATTCACAGGAGTGGTGTGAAGACTAAATATTGTAGTAAATGTTAAGTGCCTGGCACTGTGCCTTGGATTGAAGCTTACAATGTATGCATTTAATAAATGATAATTTCTCATTTCCCCCACCCCGCAGAACCTTCTGGGCTTAGGTTAGTCTCCATTTTAATCCTCCACAGCTTTATAAAACACATGGCCCTTGGATTTGAATCTTCCAGAGTCATGTTTCTACTCACACTCTTTTCATAAGCACTACACATTTATCTGATGTGTGACAAATTCATAAATTTGGTAACTTAGCCCCTATAAGCAAAACAAATAAATACAAGGAGGTGGAAAAAAATTGTCCAAATTTTTCATGCATCTATTTTTGGCTCAAATGTTTTATTAGATTTTATAGAAAATCTAAAACCAATATCAAGTAGGAGTGTGTGTGCTTCTTAGGTGAGTAACCAGATAAGCATATGTTACAATGTATTGCATTTTGTCTGTATGAAAATGCCTTTAGGATACCGTCATGATGTAAAACCATGATGTGGACAAAAAAGGGGAGAAAGGTTCTGACAGGCAGAGTATGAATTGTGATCTGCTAACCAGGATCCAGACGCGAGCCGGGAGAGAACTTTATTCATAATCTGTAGTGAAAAAAGAAATCAGGAAATTTCTTAAATTGAATATTATTCCTACCATGCTCTTTCATTCTGATTCAGTTATTAAAAGCCTCAAGTGTGTTTAGCATAATACTCTCAATAGTACAGACAAAATTACAATGATTTGTCATTTCCACCTTTCTGAATCAAGTGGGATGAAAAAATTTTCAGCTATTTCCTAGGTGTAAAACACTTCTGCAAAGGAAAGAAAAGACAGTAATTCAACGAGGACTTCAATATTCTGGAGCATCTGGAATACAAGTTCTCAAAGCCTTCTGCCACAGCCTTAAAAGAAAAAAAAATTCATGAACTGAAACTTTCTTATCCTGAACAATAATCGTCTCCAAATTACCTACTGGGCTAACAAAACAGCGATGAAGAGGTTGACTCCTCATAGTTCATTCAGACATATTTCTTATGATTTTAAGATATTCTCAAATTATGTTTTTCTCTGATTTCTCTATGAGTCTTCACATCTCTGTATCTCTGTCCTGTCTCTATTTTACTAATATTACATTATCAAAAACAAAACAAAACAACAAAAGAGAGAGAGCGAGAGAGCAAGAGAGAGAAAAGGTAAAAGAAAGAAAAAGGAAAAAGAGGTAAAGTCTGCTGTAAGCATTTAGCAAATTGTTAAAAATGTGCTTTGTACTAACGAAACCAATGATCCACTCCCATTCATTTATGAAACTTCACGTAAATGTAGCCCTAATCTAAAAGAAGAACTTTTCCCTGGCAGGGGGCATTTCGATCTCTAGAGCGCTGAAATATCTGTAAAGCATGTCTGCTCTCCCCAGGCATTGAGAGAAGTACCCTAAAGAGAAATTTTACTGGGGCCTAAAGAGCAATATTTCAGTCGATGTCACCTGCTGAAATCCCAAGACTGCCTCATTTTTTTTTTCAGCCCTTTATGTTTGTTTTTGAGTTCGTGGTGCATGTGAAGATTTGCTATGTAAGTAAATTGTGTGCAGGTAAAGTTCAGGTTGCTCACGAGTCCTCTCGCCCCCGGTAGTGGACACGGTGCTCAGTGGGTGGTTGTGTACTCCTTATGCCCCCTCCCTCCCTCCTACTGCTAGTACTGCGCAGTGACAGTTGTCCCTGCATTTGTGCTTGCGTACTCAATGCTTAGGGTCCCTTATGAGTGAAAACATGAAGTATTCGGTTTTCTGTTTCCATGATAGTTCACTTAGAATGATGGTCTCCAGCTGCGTCCATGTTGTTGCAAAGGACATGACTTTGCTCTTCTTTATGACTGAATAGTATTCCACTGTGTATATGTACTACATTTTTAAAAAATTGAGTTCACTTTTGATGGACATCTGGGTTGGCTCCACGTTTTTGTGGTTGTAACTAGTGCTGTAATAAACATATGTGTGCAGGAGTCTTTTTGGTAGAATGATTTAAGTTTCTCTGAATATATTCCCAGAAATGGGATTGCTGGATTGTATGGTAGCTCATTTTTTAGTTATTTGAGAAAATGCCACTGCTTTCTACAGAGGTTGAATTAGCTTCCAAGACTCTTCTTTGCCCCTCCTCTGTGGATATGCTTGTCTATTTTGATAATTATCTGGGGTTTCAACTTGAGTAAATGCCTCTCTGGGAAGAAATTTCTGTGTATTTAATGTGAATCTGAATAAATCATTCATAAGTGACTGAAAACATATTTAGAAAACACAATACTTCAAGTTGTGTTTCACAGGTTTTATAGTCTACATGAAGATTGACATCCAGAAACAACATCAACATCATTATTTTGGTTTAGAGAGACAAAACGTACTACTTCAAATACCTACTCACCTGAAAACATGCCAATAAAGATATATTTTGAAAAATAAGTTAGTATTTTGTAAATATAGTTTTAATATTAGTCCATGTTCTTTGAAACCCCTTTCCTTAAAGAAGCACTCATTTAGGATGTTTTACACCAAATAGAGTTCATCATAATCACTGAGCTACTTAAATTTTCTAGTTTACAATAAATTAAACATAATTATTGTTACATATTAAAGTAAAACAATTTTACTATAAGAAAGTAGAAGTTTTAGAAACTTTATTATATATGATATATTATTGCAAATTGGAGCATGTGTGTAAGTTTGTAAGTTATCTTTTATGTGCTGAAAGTAAAAAAAAAGAAACAATAAATTATGTATGTTTTAGCTTTTCTTTCAAATTGAGAAGCAAAACTGTTGAGAAGAAAAACAGTTTCTTTTAAAAGTTTTACTACAGAGATCTTTAAACAATTTGGTTATCTTTTCAGGGAGATGGTCTTTAATGATGGATCCTGGATGAAATGATGAAGTCACTGTGGCTTATACATTAATATTTTCTAAAAAGCAGTTTAAAGATCAAATTGAGGGAGAAACTCCGATACGAAAGCTACCAACACACACACACAAAAAGAAATCATGTCCAAATCTCTCCAAATGTATTGATATTCTTCAGACTGATAATTATAAAAAGCATTACATACTTAGTTCCAGAAATTCTCCATTTCCATTATTGCTGGAAAAGCCATCTAAAAAGCACTTGAAGTTGATGATGTATGTTGTTTACGCTCTTGAAAAAACATCCTCTCCAAATAGGGGGAAAGGTTAGAAATGATTTGTACTACATTGATCAATTTATCCGAGTTGTCTTTCGACAGATTGTATTAATGGAACTTCATTTTCTTTTATTCAGTTGACGGCCAATTTTTTGTTGTCTCTTAAAAAGATCAATGAACATGTCTCGCCATCTTTTCACAAAGCAAGATGATTTTCCCCTTAAACTTTAAAAAAGACTTTATTATTTTGCTGTAATAGATTTTTGTCCTCCTCTTTCTTGCTTTCAACCCCCTGCAGTGAGTTTTCTAATGTTTGCCTATTCTTTTAGATCTCTTTGTAGTTTTGCCTTCAATACCTTAAATTTCACTTTTTTTTTTCATTATTCTGGGTCTGCAGATATCTTCAGGGGCAGCAGCTTCTCCACTCTTTGGGCTGCGCTGGGAGGATAGGCGGATGGTGTTCACCATTGCAATAAATAAACACAATCAAAACGAGCCCCCACAACAAGAATGTTCTTTGATTGGGGCATTATGCACCATATCTTTCATATTTCTTAAAAATGAAAGCTTGCTGCTTTTGCCAAGGCTAGATGGAAATAGTTGATCCTCTTCCTATGCAAGGAGGATAGGGTAACTAGTAGCTCTCATTTGCCGTTTCTTGACACTCAAAGTATGTTTCTGTGAATGTAACTACATCTTACTGGCTGATGGAAGAATTATTTTTTGTTTTTATTGCAGTGGAAAATATGAAAAGCAAAGAGATGTTAAAACTGAATTCATCTACTTGTCTCTTCATTGTATATTCTGACATCTGGTTCCTTTTGTTCCTCTTCTGACCCCCATCATTATCTTCACACTCCCCTTTGGGCCTGACACATGCACAGACTATTGATGCTTGTTAGGAGTAGCTATTCTTGAAGAAGACTGGAACAAGCAGTATGAGATTTAAAAAAAAAATTAAATAGCACTGGAAGCCTTGTAATGTATACTAACTTCTCCCAACCACTTCTCCTCACCCCTAAAATAACAAATACACAATGGGCAACTTTAGACCTTCATCACTACATATATTAAGTGCAGAAGTATAGATATCTACATCTTGAATACAGTATTATGTTTCTCCCTTAGAGACTCTGAAACAGTCTTGAAAGATATTCCTAAAAGAAAATTTTAAAAAATGGAATTGGCATGCTCATGCTTGCATTTCCTTGCAAAGTCATGACAGCAAAGCTATGTTAACTTCTGATTACTTGAATTATGGGGTCATTTGTAAATAATTGCTTACTGTGGAATAGGTTCCCCATGATTGGCTTAGGGTCAGTCACAAATCACCCTGTACTCTTAGGACCCTGTAGTAGGTGGAAGAAGATGACTATCTGCACTGGTGATGTTTTGACAAGGAAGAGGAAGAGTTGTATCCTTTACCTAAGAGAATATCATCACTATCATCTAAATGAGGCATTCAGGCATCATGCATATTCCTCTCTCTTGTCTAATCCACATATAATCAGTCATCAAGTCGTACAGATTCCCTTTCATAAATGTCCCATATCCATTACCTTTTCCATTTCCTTTGCCATTTTCTTCGTTCAGGTTTGCATCATTTCTCACCTGGATGATTGGGTCAGCCTTCCATCGTGTCTCATTTCCTCCAGCGTAGTCCTTGAAATGATCCCTCATGCTCTGCCAAAATAAGCTTCCCAAACTGCAAATATGGTCATACCACTGTACTCCTCCAGCTACTCAAAAGCCTGCCTTAATTCCAGCACAGAGCTCATATCATTGCCATTTCACTTCTATGGTCTTCCCTCCAGCCATGTGTGAACATTGACCCTGCAGAAGGAAGGAACTTCCTTCATCCTGATATTTTACTCCCCTGTGGTTTCCCTTTGCCAACAATGCTCTTCCTCTCCTTTCCACTGAGTGATTTCCTACTTGTTTCAAAACAAAAACAAAAATGATGAATCCATCAAGCACAACACAATCTCAGATTACATATTACTTTCTTAGAAGTCCCACCTCGTCTCCTGAGTAGTCTGGGGATGGTGGGGGGGGCACACCTCATCGACAAGGATACCTGTGCAATGCATATTTGTACACCTAACCCTTAACTGCACCCCACAATTTTAAAATAAAAAAATATGTGTTAAAAAACGCACCTTTTCTATGCTTCCACAGCAACTTCTACTATGTCTTCATAGAACTGACCACGGTTCTGTGATCATTGATTCAACTGGTACTGGACGCTTTCAGTACTCCTTTCATTCCCTCAAACTGAGTGTTTGGCACATAGTAGACACTCAATAAACATTTTTGAAATGAAAAATGAGAGATTTGGACTGAACACCTGTCTTTGACAGCCTCTTTTGACTGAAAATCACAGAAATATCTCAAAACTCATAGAATTGCAAAGGGGCATTTACTTAGGAAGAACACTGAATATCATAGAACCCAAGAGCACGGATTAGTTGCTTCAATTAAGGCGAGTCCTAGTCACAGAGCACTGTTCCCTCCATCTCATTAGGGTTATGCTCTCTTGTTTTTGATTCTCTTTACATCACTCTTTTTTATCTCTGCAGCTCGGTTTTCCAAAGTGCACTGATTTATATACATTCAAGCTCAATGAAGTCCTAGATTATCATAGCATTTTAATCCAGGCACTTATTCGACATTACTTGAAGCATTGTGTTTTTAATCCAAAGTCCCAGTTGAGAGAGACCGATTACCCCAATTTGAATAAGTATTCACCATTTGCCCGGGATGGGCTGGATCATGTAGTAAAACATGGTCAGTGACTGGCTATTCCTATGTGTGGGGCTAAGAGAAAAGGGGCAGTTTTTACAGAAGGATAGTTGTGGTCTACTTCCAGGTGTCAAAACCTGTGATGGTGACTAATCTTCCTCCTAATACACCAATGTATTTAAGCAACTTCATAGGACCCTAGATCAGAAAGTCATGTTGATATTTCTACTTAATGATGCGTTTTCCTGAAGTCCACTAAACATTTTATGAAGAGTTGATCTCCATGAGATTCTTTCACAGTTGTAATAGCTGTTGATGTTGTGACTCTCCAGGATTATAGAGCACATATTCCTAGAGGCAAAAGTGGTTGTCAGAAGGAAGAAAAGTATATTAAACCATATTCATTATTAAGAATTCAATAAAAATAATGCAGCCTTAAATACATTTGGTTTATTTGTGCTGTTATGTTGTTGTTGTTAATTAGTAATAACTGTAAGGGCTTTATTTAAGATGTGATTATATTGTGATAGTACTCCTGTAAACATCTATTACTGCAATTTGAGCCCATAAAACAAAGAAAGACGTCTCTTCCTTAAAAAAACAAACAAAACAAACAATTTTCTAAAGTACATGTCATGAGTTGTGTTGTGTCTTCCCCTAAAGCCATATACTGAAGTGTTAACACTCATTATCTCATATGAAAAGAGATAAGATCATTGCAGACATAATTATTTAAAATGAGGTCATAGAGGGTGGACCTCTAATCCAATGTGACTTATGTCCTCAAAAAAGGGAGTGATTTGAACACAGACACATACAAGAAGAATGCCATGTGAAGACAGAGGCAGAAATCTGTAGATATGTCTACAATCTGAGGAATGCAAAAGATTGCCAGAAAGCTATCTGAAGCTAATTGAGAAGCAGGGAATAGGTTTTTCTTTACAGCCCTCAGAAGGAATGAACTCTGCTGACACCTTGGTTTTGGACGTCTGGCCTCCAGAACTGTGAGAAAGTCAATTCTGTTGTTTGAGCCACTCAGTTTGTGGTATTTTGCTATGGCAGTCCTAACAGATGAATACACACAATAAAAACAAAATAGAATGTATAAGCTTGAAAATCATACAGATATTAGATAAAACAATAAATTCCAAGATGATCATTAAGTCTTTCAGAAAAAAATTGCTTTTTTGAGATTACCGTGCAAAGTGCTACACTGACGAATTGTAGTCCAAGGTTTGGACTATAATCACCCTGCTTCTGTGACTCTTTCTTGGATTGTTTTGCTTCCTTCTCCCCCTCATTTAAATTTGAACAAATTTTAAGTCTCACTTAATTAACCACTCCTGAAAATCTTCCAAATTGAGACTATGCATGCTTTCCTACCTTAGTTTCCTTATTTATCAATCTAAAATGTAATAAAAATATCTTCTGGAGTTTATGTGAGAAAAAGCATGTCAAGTGCTCAGTAGTCCAATGCCTGGCACAGAGTAATTGCCTAATAACTTTATCTAATTTCCCCAAAGTCAGAAAATATTTATACTACCCAATTTGTATTTTGATGCCCATATTCTGAGATGATTACTTACCTTTTCTGTGGGTTAAGGCCCACCATTCCAAATAGATCATATTTCCAATAGATCTATAATATAAATAGATCACTTCTTGGAAAATGGGATTCTAGTTTTATCTTCTAGATTTCTTCCTCATTCTCCTCAAAATTTAGCATAATGAGCACACAGCATGTGCTAAGATGGTGAAAAATATGTGATGTCTGAAAACATGGATACATTTTTCCAACAAAAATTGGAAATTGAAATAAAAACAATACAATTTGAAATAGTAGAAAATATGATATAGGTATAAATCTGACAAAAGATGAGCGAATTCTATATAATGAAAATAAAAAATACACAACTGAGATACATTAATAAAGGCATAAAATGGAAATGTATCCCGTGATTATAGTTAAAGGATTCAAGATTTCCTCCATATTGATTTCTAAACTTAATACAATTTCACTTAATATCTTCAAAATATTTTTATAGGACTTGAAAAGTTGACTCTAAAATTTACATAGAAATGCAAAAAGACTAAATAAAGCCAAACAATTTGAAGAAAAGCAAAGTTGAAGGGTTAGCACTATCTGACCTCAAAATATTTATAAAGTCACCGTAATCAAAATAGCATGGTACAAATAAGTCAATGGAATAAGATGGAGTCCAGAAATAGTCCTCTGAATATATAGAGAAACAATTTCTGACAAAAGTGCAAAGATGATTTAGTATAGAAAGAATAATCATTTTTAAAAATGGTAGTAGAAGAACATTTGAAGATCTAAAAGCAAAAAATAAATCCCAATACATATCTTACGTTATATAAAACAATTAACTCAAAATGGATAAAACGATTAAATGTACAGCCTAAAACCATAAAATTTGACATCAAAGCAGGATTTATAAAACAATAAATTGATAAATTTGGCTTCATCCAAATTCAAAGCCTCCTATCTTCAAAACACATTGTTAAGAGATTAAAAATATAAATTACCAACTGGAAGAAAATGATTGCAAATCATATATCTTATAAAGAACTTGAATCCAGAATATAACAAGAACTCTCAAAGCTCAAAAATAAGAAAAATTGAAATAAAAATAAAAGCAAAAAGTTTGAACATACATCTCAACAAATTAGATACGACCAATATGCACATGAAATTTGGTCATCATCATTAGTTAACAGGGAAATGCAAATTAAATCCACAATGAGATACTGCTACACATCTATTAGAATGACTGCAACTAAAAAAAAAATATATATGACTGACCACACTAAGTCTTAGAGAGGATGTAGAGAACATGGAATTCTTATTTTTTTTTTATTTTTAATTTTTAAAATGTGGGGTAAAATTCAGGGCTAGATATGCAAATGTTCATTATGTAGGTATTCTTGCTGATGAGGTGTGCCCTTCTCCTCCCCTAGTAGTTTCCCACTACTGCCAATCCCGCCCCTGCCCTTCTCTGACACTTTCCCACAACTGCCAATCCCTTTCTTATAGTATTATGATAGTTGTTCAAGGTCTGCTTATGAGTGAGAACATGTGATACTCGGTTCTTTGTTTCTGTGATAGATCACTCAGTATTATCGCCTCTAAGTCCATCCAAGTTACTGCGAAGTTCATAATTTTGTCCTTTATGGCTGCGTAATATCCCATCATGTGTATGTACCACATTTTTAAAAATCCAGTCCTCTTTTGGTAGGCAGTACAGTTGGTTCCATGTTTTTGCTATTGTCTGCTGACAAGAATGTGAAATGGAACAAGCACTTTGAAAAATGCATCAGCACTTTTTGAAAAAGTGAAACACATACCATATGATTCAAGCATTCCTAGCTTAGGTATTACTAAAGAATAATGAAAACATATGTCTAATAAAAGACTTGTACTTAGATTATCATAGCAGCATTATATGTATTAGCCAGTAACTAGAAACAACTCATATAAATGCTCACTAACTCCTGAAAGAATAAATTATGGTATATCCACACAATGGGATACTACTGAACAATAAAAAGGAATGAATTAGTAATGTATGCAATGATATAGATGAATCTCAAAATATTTTTTTCTGAGTGAAGAAACCAGACAAGAGTGTATATTGCATATTTAATTTATATAAAATTCTAGAAAATGAAAACCAGTCTAGAGTGGGTTCTGCTATTCACATCTCAGTGGTTACTCAGTGACAGTGGGAGAGGGTAGTGGGAGGGAGGGGTTCACCACAGGTGGGGGCGGGAACTCTTGGCTGATGGATATGTCCATTATCTTAAATGTGGTGATCATTTCATAAGATAAATTTTAAAATGGCACACTTTAAGTGCAGTTTTTTGCACACCAATTAAGCCTATCAATAAAGTAGTTAAAAATCTTTTTAAAAACCAGCAATAATAGAACAATAAAATAACAATGAAACAAATATGGAGCTAAGGGAGCCAGGCACACTGAATGTATTCTCCATGATTTCCTTTACAAAATTCTTAAGTAGACAAAATAAATCAAAGGTGATAGTAGTCAAAACACTGGCTCCTTTTGGGGAAGATGACTGGGAAAGTGTATGTAGTATGTCTCAAAGCAGAATGTTCCCTATCTTGATATGTGTACAGGTTACATAAAAATTGAAAAGATGTTTAAATGACCAAAAATAAGTCTTTAGAAACATTAAGATACAACAAAATTAAATGGAACACAAGGTACTTGACTTTCCAAATTATTTTCTTTGAAACATTGATGCTTACTGTTTCCTCCCAACTCCCTTAGAGATTTTGATACAATTATATTTTAGAGGCTCTAAAGATTTTGCAGCATGGGAACTTGCTTAACTTTGTTTTAAATCAGTGTTTCCATGACTTATTGGACCACTGAAACTTTTTTTTTTTTATTTAACACTTTTAAGCATCTGATGGAACAAGTGTTCCAAAGGGATATATTTTAAGAAACGCTAAACAAGCCAATTAAAAATATACCATCTAGAATCTATGGAGGTTTAGAGAGGTTAATTGTTTTTGTGGGATCTCACACTACCTGCAAAGGTTAGAGAAAGGATTGAAAATGCAGGGCTTTCTTACTTGAAGGACATTCCTTATTCTTTCTATCCTTACCTTACTTACGGGCTCTGGGTCTTGGTTTTCTCTTCTATAGAATGAGTGATCACAATTGGTGCCCCTGCTTTCTTCATCTGTGTTTTGGGGCAGCTTAATGAAACTTTCTGAGCTTCTAGTTCCTCATCTGTAAAATGAGAATTATAATACTCCAACTGAAATGCTTTTCTCCTTCTCATTTTGTAACTTAGAAAATAGTCAGGTGATAAAGTTTGGATGTTGTCCCCTCCAAATTTCATGCTGAAATGTGATCCCCAGTGTTGGAGGTGGGGCCTAGTGGGAAGTGCTTGGCTCATGAGGGAGGATCCCTCATAAATGGCCTGGTGCTATTCTCAAGGTAACAACTGTATTCTGGCTCTATTAGTTCATGTCAGAACTGGTTGTTCAAAAAAGAGCCTGGCACCTCTTTTTTTCTCTCTATTGCTTTCAATCTCGACATGTGACCTCATCAGAAGCCCAGCAAATGGCAGCATCACGCAAAACCATGAGCCAAAATAAATATTTTCTTTATAAATTACCCAGCCTCAGATAGTCTTCTGTAGCAACACAGAATGAATTGACACACCATATAAAATAAGAAGCTTTAAAATGTCTAGATAACCCCTCCTCCCACTCCATACTCAACTATTCTGTATGTCAAAGTTATTTGTGTGTCAGCAGTAAGAATCTGCTTTGGGTTTCTGTCAATAAATGCCTTCAGGGTTTGCACACACAGATAATCATTAAATGTCTCAACTCACCCAGTGAATTTTGCAAAAAACATAATTTTAATTTGAATATTTGATGTATTTTTCAATAAAGAGAACTCACATCATTTATGGTATAATATGCACGATGATCATGCTACTAATTAGTTTCTATAAAAATATTTAATTTAACATTAATACAACTCTAAGAGAAACATATTTTTATGCCTATTTGCCCATTTGAAAAATAAATCTCAGAGTATTTAATCAACTACCTGAACTTTGGAATTATTGAAAGGTGAAACCACAGCTTAAATGATGTTTGTCTGCCTTTCAAGTCTCTGTTTTCCTATAGGTCATTGCAGATTTGAATGCTTCGTTGTGGTTTTAAAGTTGTTCATGAACCAGGGATCTCTCTGGGTCTTATTATTCTATTCTATGGTGCATCTCAGAAGTCTTGTTATTCAAGCTTTGGAAAATATAATGTTTTTCTCTCTATAAGTTTGCCATTTAGAAAGTTCTCAGGCTCTTTATAAGTTCTCTTTGACAAAAACAAAAACTACCTCAAGTTTGATATAGAAGTGGAATAAAAAAATTGCAAAAATCTACCCCCATAAACAAACAAAAACTCATATAACCTTTTCCTTAAACGCCATGGACGATGACATTGTAGCATGCCCTTCCATAGTATCACGAAATAAAGGTGTGTTTACAGCAAACTAATTCATAATGCAAAACACATTTATAATGTTAAAGTAATATGTAACATGAGTATTAGCTTAACTGTGTGAATAACCAGATGTTATTAATTAGAATATTTTCTAAGAAATGCTCTTCAATCACCAATTCTTTTCTACAAATTAGCCAGTGATTTTTACTAACCACTTATTTATAAACAAATTCATATTTTTGAGTGTTGATATATCCTGTAACAGACAGAGGATGATACAGTCACTCTTGATTCCTTTCTCATATAATATATTAATATTTTAAGAAAATCAAAAGAAAATATAAAAAGCTACAAGATTATTAATTGGAGAAACTAAGTCTAAGAAGAATAACATAAAAAATAATAAAATACTAATAGATTCAGGCGACAAAAATGTGCCTATCTAGTACTTGGGGACCTATTCAAACTTGTCCAATGCCACTCTCCTCTGACTATGTGTGCTATATTCATGTGTGCAGCATGTCATTTCTTTCCCACTTTTAATTTCCCCTAAATTATGCTATATAATTTTAAATATTTCTACTATTTTATTAATACAGTTTTTAAAATTCTTTATTAATGCCATATATTGGTAAAAACAATAAAAAGCATAGGCTTAGTAAAGGCAGTTGTGAGAATTCCTTGACTTAAGCATTTTTTTCCCTAATATTTACTGAGAATCTACTAAATGCTAACACCAGGCTAGGTGCTAGATTAAGGAGATGATCTCTCTAGTTGGATAACTCTGAGGCTTATTGCCAAATATCAGTCATGCCCCTCAGACCCCTTCAAGAGTATACCAGGTAAATTGAGGAAATACCCCTATTTTTAAATATCACAAACCATCTCCTCTGAGTCATGCCTAGTATTCTTTTGAACTATTTGGCATAAACTGCATACGGTTAATAGCTTGCATGTTTGTAAAGTGATTTGTACATTCAAATATACAGTTATCTCATTTGATTTTACTTAACTTCTAATTTTCCACAGCATACTGCCTCAAAAGTGTTTCCTTCTCCCTTCTTTTCCTTTTTTCCTTCTTCTCTCTCTTTCCCCATTTCTCCCCTTTTCCTTTTTTCTTTCTTCCTTTCTTCTTTTCCTTAATTTTAGTCTAGGATATACATGATAAAGGTGTAGCTTACAATCTAGACTGGTACATGGGCAAACGATAACAATTCTGATGTGGTGAACATTATTATTCCAGAATTCCAGGGAATTCTGAAAATATGAGGTAAGGGTAAAAGATGGGAGATTGTAACTCAAATTAATTTCATGCTTGAGATTTAATAGACTTTTTAAAAATAAAAGTACTATAGGCAATATTTGGATGGCTATCATATTTTTAAGTTCAATAAGTGCATGGATTTCCATAAGAAGGAAAAATTTTTAAGAGGGGAGTGGTTTTTAGTAGCAGAACAAGTCTAATGTATGTTATATGGTTTCCCAGGAAGAAGAACTTGGTTGGTAGCCTGGCTTATGCTAAGCAACCTATTGATTTGACATTCTGATTCCTCTTATGAAGAACATGATCAGGACACAGTGAAGTGCTAAAACTGAAAGAAGATGTGTGAATGAGCGACAAATGATTCTGCCATTAACAATGACTACCAATTGATTAAAAAGACTAAGCAAAAGCCTCAATAATCCATTCAGAGAAGAAGCAGATTAAGTAGTGGTTACAAAATGTCTGCTTTCATCATGTTCTATGAGATATCTTTGAGGAAGCAGCATTATTGTCAGGAGGCATGGACTCTTTAGCGTAGGTGTTGTTTATCCAAAAAATTTAGATGTGAGAAAAAGAAAATAGCATTTCTTATAAATGTAGGAAGAGCTAAGAATTCTTCGTTAGGTCCACATCAAGCAATTTACCTAATTAGCTGTTTCTGAAGATAGCATGTGGTCATGAACCAAATTCCTAATTCATTTTTGAAATGGGGAAATATGTTTTGACAATGCCATATAGCACTGAAGAAAACAATCTTTGACTTCTTTGTGTGTAATGAGCTCAGCAATGGACTGAGACCATGAAGACAGGACCTCACATTTGCTATAGCATCTCAATCTGAGTAAGGAGAAAGAAACAAATAAACCAAACATTGTGGTATGAGAAAAGTGTGCAAATTAATGTTCTCTTTGGTCTTCAGGTGAAAAGGACATATAGCTTCTTACTCATGGCCTGAAACCCATAGCATGAGTTGTAAATGATCAAACAAAAAAGAAGAGATACCACTAGCTTGTAGGAGAAAATGTTATTTTAATTTTATTTTTGTTTTTGAGTTTGAGTCTCACTCCATTGCCCAGGCTGGAGTGCAGTGGCACGCTCATGGCCACCCCAACATCGACCTGATTAAAGTTTAAAAATGTATGAATAAATACACAATTTCTATAAACAAATTCTGTTTTTTGGAGGTCTCCCTCATTTACACGACACATACATGTACACATATTTGTGTGTGTATTAGAAGTATAAAGAGACATGCATAAATAAATAGGAACAATTCAAGAGCAACAAACCTCTCAGGGTGGAAGTGGAGGGTAGGGCTGGATGTGGTAGACAGAAATTACACTTATATTTCCTCTCTGTACATATGTTTATGTGTATATTAGTGTGTGTTTGTGTATTTGTGTTGTTTGTGTGTTTCCACAAGGCCATTGGGGTCAATCATCCTTTGATTAATTATGTAATTGAATAATTTTAAATTCGAGCCTTTTGATCCACAATCATAAGTGCAAATTAACTGCCATGAGCTCTAAGTCTATTTTAGATTGAAAACTACCATCATTCTCCTCATAAGGAGTGACAATATAAGATCTACATACGTTTTAAATGAACTCTGATGACAGCAGCGGACATCTTTTGGCTACTGCTCTCTTGTAAAATCATATCTAAGATCTCCTTTATATCAACACATTCTTAAATATTTTCCATTTTAAATGGACATATCAATGTGAAATCAGTTTAGAGGTGGACTCTGTATTCAATTCTTTTTCGATCGAAAAGTCCCAGATAATATATGTTAGCCAGGCATAATTATAACACTTTATTTATCTTTCTCATTCTTTGTGCCTGTGCTGAAGCTAGTCTTGGTTGTCCTTCCCTCTCATGTATGACTTCTAACAGTATTTGAGTAAAATCAATATGTGATACTGATTAGCCCCTGAGCAGTGGTACATTTTCTAAACCTACTTCCCTCCAGACTCTTCCTAATTTAAATACTTGACTCCATTCTTAACTCTAGCTCACCTTGTCTTCTTCTGTCATCCTCCAGGCAACGTGTCTAGTATTAACACTATGTACAGACTATGTCACGTTGGATTCTCAAGGCAAAATGGAACTAGGCATAGAGTTGTGATGGTTTTAAAGGCTCAACCTAGCTGAGCTGAAAATGTGATTCCCAGAATCTTCTTCCTGTTATGGCTTGAGTTAAGGTTGGCTGCAGAGAAATTTGTGTATAACTGAAAAGGTGAAGGCAAACAGTCACTGTGATGCTCAGAAAGGGGGTAGTTCTCCCAGCTGCACACACTGTGACTCCTGTATGTTGTCAATGACTGGCTAGCTCCCCTCATTGGTGGGGGCAGCAGCTGAGTCCAGCTCCTCCAGTTCCTGCTGTCTTTCCTCCTTCAGCCTCATCAAGTCTTATGGATGTAAGTATGGATATATGGCCAAAGGTGTCAACTTCTTCTGCAGATCACTGGTCACATCAAAGTTGCCAGTGGTGGAAAACAGAAACAGGACCAATTTGTGGTCGCAGGTTCCTGTTTGTCTATATTGGTTCCAGTGTGTTGTCATGGATTTCAACTTGTCCTTGCTCTCCACAATTTCTGTCCAGCTTTTTCTCTCAATCACAGGTCCTGGGGACCCACCGTGACTCCAGTCTCACCACCACATCCAGCAATTTCATGTGATCCAGTCCCTATCCTAATCCCCATAGCCTATGTATCACTAAGGTCTGAAGGGCAAAACCAGAGTCCCTGGAGCTGATGCTCACTAGCTCTGTTCTGCATTAAACTTATTCATGCTGTGTGTTTGAGTTTGAGCATTTGATTCAGCTAGTTGGAGCAACTCAGCAATACTTGCTGGAAATAATTCAGAAGACTTACACAGAGGCTTTGGAAATGAAGCCAAATGTTCTCAAGCACATCCTTATGAGAAACAAAAGTTTTGTTATGTGCCCCCCTCCTCCAGTCTTGGATAGGGAAATATTTGAAAAACAAGTGTATGTAACGTTCTACTTGTGCTGCCGATGTTCTAATGGTATTTACCTGAAACGTTTCTATCATTCCTAAACTTTAGGGGTTTCTGTTAGTGATTGGTGAGGAACAGATTGCACTTTCCTGAACTGAAATCTAATGAATGCCACAAAGTGAAAATAAACTGGAGACACTTGAATAAAGAAAAAGAAAAGAAAACTCACTTCAAGAAATTGAAGCTTTCTTCCCCCCTCCCCTTCTCCCCTCACTTGCAGCCAACTAAACTCCCCACACATTCTGATCGTCTTCCCCCATGGTGTCTGTGGTGGTGACAACTGATTCATGTGTTCATTTGCATATCCCCCGGTGCCAGCAGCAGAATACAGAACGGGCCTCCTGCTCTGGCAGCCAACACAGCACTGGCAAATCAGGGGAGCTGTCAGAAACAGCTGTCCATTAACTGAGTTTGTGGAAACAACCAGGAGCTGTTTGAAAATGCTAGGTGGTAGAATTTAATTGGAGTAGCAACTGTTCAAAATTAAGATTAAAAGGACCAGTCAGTCAATGTGGATTTCATGACACCTTAAAAATAACGTTTCAGGTTTGATTAATGCTGCATGAAGTTTGCACATTTCTCTTCTTTGCCGGTAGGACCTGTTTGCTGGTAGTTGATTCAGTGAATATATCTAGCAGTGAGAGCTCAGGGGTTCCAAAGTTCAGATATTTTATTCTCTATGCTGAAACCCTTGTTGCTTTAAGAAATCAGGATTTTAATAGGAATCATATGCAGATTGGATAGAGGGAGCCAAGTGGTAGTGGAAGGAGCAAAGCTGGCAGTTTTGGAGACGGACATCCATTTATTCACGGTGTGAGTGTGGCTTACCATTGAGCAGCTCTACCCTGTCCCCTAAGCCCTCATGGCCAGACACAGGAATTTACAGAGCATACTCGCTTCCGGGCAGTGGGTAGGGGAGAAAAGGATGTCTGATCTCCACGGCTCATTTAGTCCTTGGCTCCTCTCCTGAGCATGCCAAAAAGGGTGTCAGATGTTGCCAACACTAAAGTGAAGGAGGGAATGTGTGTATGAGGTCATTGAGGTAGGAGTATCAGTAATGGTTTCCAAAAAGTCTTTTTTTTCCTTCTGAAAAATCTCAACATTAACGTTTCATTAAGATTAGAAAATAATTCCGACCAGCTGGACATAGCTATTTGTAATTTGAAACAGAATTCATAACCCCAAACTTTGAGTTTTAACGATTTTCAGTATATGAATGAACTCTAGGTGCTCAAGTCAACACTCTCAGTTTCACACTCATGCTTGCTATTGTGGTCCTTCAGTTTAATTCTTTGATATTTATTATTAAATAAATTGACTGTCACACCACTGCTTGCAAACATCCATTTTAAAATTGATTTACAAGGAAGCATATTGAATTTAATTGAGAATGACAGCACATAAACAGTATGTTTAGATGTTTTCTTGGTAGACTCTTTTTTCCTTTAAAAAAAACTCAGAGAGATACACTATAGACCAAGGACAATGAGTGCAAAGTGGCAGTTCCAGATAGGTAGTGCATGGAGTGCACGGCAGCCAGGAGAGTAAGTGACAGCTGGTGACTTGGTAAACAGATTTCAGCTTAGGATTTTCTGAACATTTTAATATGCTTCTCCACTGTATCTTTTGTTCCCAGTTCAATAACAAAGCCGTTCCCATTGCTTTGAAATATCAGATTGGTTAGAAAACAGATATAGAAAAAAGAAAATCATTTGGTATTAAAACAAAACATTTCTAAATATCTGATGCCATGTTAGAGTAATATGGGGGAGGTGAGGGGAAGCGAAGTTCCCCAAATGGAGAGAGTTTGAGAATGATTGCAAGTGGAAATAAATGGCATTTTGTTCCTCTGAGGTTTTTATCTTAAATTAAGATCTCTCCTCCCAAACAATGTGTATTCCCCAACTTCTACCAAACTGATCAAGAGGCCCAGCTGACTGGTGGTATCTTGAAGGAGAAAATAAAAGCTGTGAAGAGTGGTAGTGACTGAATGTCACCGAAGGCATTGCTCCTATTAACAGTCATGCTCATTTCAAAGATGTTCGATATTGAAAGGGACAGTTATTTTTGAATTCCTCAGTGTGTGTGGCAGACTTTGCCTATCTTAATGAAAAGCACCAATTTGTGTTTGTCGTAAAGATCTGTAAATACTGTCTTATGGCAGCTTGTTTCTATTTGTTGCCAGCCTAAAGGAAAAAATGTGATTGAGTCCTCTATGCCGCTCACATTGCTTGTATGAGACGCAGTAAGGCAAGAGGAGCTGTTCTTTGAGTGGAAATGTTCCCCTCCGGCTTGAGAGAACGAGAGACACACTTCAGACTTCAGCCTTCCCTTTGCTATTTTTAGTTAAATTAGGCTCCTGCCCATGAGAGAGCGATGCTGCATTGACCCATGATATGACCAAAGTAAACTGCTAACATTTCTGTAAGTTATTGAGATTCTAAGTAAAGTGGTTGTTGGGAAATCCTAGTTTTGAGTAAAAAGATAATTGAAATCAAAGAAGAATTACACATAACTTGGAAGGCATTCTTTCATTTGACTGCACTCTACTGAGTGGATCATAAAAAGAATCCATATTTCAATAGCATCCTAGTTTAAATTTCCCCAGTTCTAGCTTTAACATTCAGGAAGAATGTGGATAACATCAATAGATTTATAAAATGTATAGCTGAGACTCATGCTAGCTCAATTAAAGAGTGGCATATAGTAAGGAATATTGTGAGGATGTTAATAAAAGAACAATGGAGAAAGTAAAATCAAGGCAGTTTTATGGCCTCTTTTAGGACTTTTGCTCTTTTTTTCTTCTTCCCTGAATAACTCAGCCATCTTTTCATGTTCCCTTATAACTCTGGCTTTCAAATGATTTTGTCTTGTATCTGTAGCAGGTCACCAAAAATCTGTTTCCTTGTCTTCTGATACAAGCAGCCCTACTAATTTCCCAGTATTCCTTGCTGTTAAGGGCAGTCACATGACACATTTTGGTCAGTGGAATCTGAAAAGCAGCAGCAGCTTCAAAGCCCAGGCTTTTAAGAAGCAGATGTACCCCATGCATGTCCTTTCTCTCTGTTGGATGACCATGCCACCAAGACTTGGGAATGGTAGAACTGCAAAGAGATAAGATCCTGGTCCAGGTGTTGTGGCTCAAACCTGTAACCCCAGTCCTTTGGGACGCCCAGGTGAGGAGATTGCCTGAGTCCACAGGTTCAAGAACATCCTGGGAAAATTAGTAGGAACTCATATCTACAATTAAAAAAAAAACAAAAAAACCTAGCCAGGCTAATATATGTACTTAGCCAGCCTGTAATTCTGGCTACTTTTACTTGGAAGGCTGAGGTGGAAGGATTGCCTGAACCCAGCAGGTCGACAGTGGGGTGGCTGTGAGCGTGCCACTGCACTCCAGCCTGGGCAATAGAGTGAGACTCCTACTCAAAACAAAAAAAAAAAGAAAGAAAAATAAAAAAAATCCTGGGTCTCTAAACCACTGTTGGAGTAAAGCTACCCTTGAAGTAGGTATATCTAATGTAGACTGTTACATGAATTAAAATAAACTTCTCTTGTGTTTGAGGAATTAAAAGTTTATATTTATTAATTATTGCTTCCTGTCCAAAGTGAGCTACTGCACATGATCCTGAACTTTATAACCCGATATCTTTTTCTGCCACCTGCCATTGTTCCCTCAGCCTATCTATTTCCCACTCCCACCAATCTAATTGACCAGCTCATAGTTTTATTTTAGGCCTGGCAGGCAATAGGTTTCTGACCAGCCGAAGCATCAGCTGCAGTTGCTTGTCCACACTTGATCCAATCAGCTGTGGTCATTGTGTTCAGCCACAGCTGTGGGCCTCACCTGCCAGAGGATAATATAAGAACCAGAGCATAGGTGAGTGGCTCCTGGGTGGGGTTGCAGCAAAAAGAGTGGGGGGTGCTGCATTGCACCCCTGTTATGAGCATCCAGCAGAAACCAGTCTTTCATAGCTCTGACATGTAAGATGTGAATCAAACTACCACTGGAAACTCACAGAAATGCTTTTAACTTTTCAAGTTGGATTCTGAGTTAAACTAACTTGTGCCAAAATTGTAAATGAACCATTGCTGCTGTTGTTCTCAAATTCCTTTTCTTTCCTAATAACAACTCTTCATTCTCTAAATGAATATATTATTTTTTCAATTCATTTATTCACACAAAGAATGTGATCTTTGTCCTTCAGAAGATCTCAGTGTAGGAGGGGCCTTTGGGAGTCAATATCACAACACTGGGTGTTGAGGAACAAAGATTTGTGACATAAAATATGGTTCCTGTTCATAATGAGTGCATACCACAGGCATCCACCGGGCATGTGTATCCTGCAATCTGCATAAAACTCTATGGAATCCCATGAGTATTAGACATACATTAACACAGAGTTATAACTAGTTAGAATCAGCCACTAAGACAAGTTATTCCATTTCATTTTGCCTCACAACTGAGAGGTTGGAGGGATACAGGGTACTCTAAAAACTTGTAGACAGAAGGGGAAATTTGTCATACTACATGTTCAGTGATTACAGGAATGCCACATTTTTTTTACAACACATGGCATGAATACTGAGCTCCACCCAACAAGAGAATGTCTTTCAAATGGTTAACTGATATTCAAGATAAATAACCTGTTAGACTCCTTAAATTCCTGGTATGATTTACAAATCAAATTTTATTTTCTCAAATTGATACAATTTTAAGACATCTTCAATCGAATTGCCTCTATGAAATACATGGAAAGTGATAGGTCTTCCCTAATATGAATGGGTTGTAATCCACAAATTAGCCCAGCAGGATGCTGGCTCTGGCACTTTGGAAGGGTTTTGACTTAATACTATCAACAGAAAGTATTGTAGGCCTCTTATGACACTTCCTTATTTCATATGTAATTGCTCGGGATTGTGATATATTTTGGCATATTCATTCATGGAGTCCAGTATACTGCAGGTGAAATAATATATCTTGCGATTCATCCACAATAAGCATAATTGACTTTATCTAGAGGATGAGAGTAATAAATATGGGTGTATATACATATATGTGTGTGTATAAATGCACAGATGTTCATAAATGACATCTAACAATTTTTATTTTGCTTGCCCACAGTACATAATACACTTCCTGGAAAAAGGTTTGTTGGTACAACTTGTGTAACCCTAACTAATAGAATTTAATAGTCCTTAAAATAATTTCTTTCTGCTTATTAAGAGTATTCTGACCATAACTAGAACATAAATGGAGCTTAGAAATTTCTCTACTTAGAAGTAGAGACAAATAAAGGTAGGTGTACTTATCTCTGTGCTGACTGTGGCTGCACTGCCTGACAACTCAACAGAACATTATGAAAGAGGTTATTTTGTGACACGACCAAAAAGGGATTTTTTAAGTATGTGTGTTTCTTTCTTTCTTTTTTTTTAAATAAATAGGATCTTGCTATGTTGTCCAGCCTGGGGTGCAGTGGCTATTTACAACTGTAACCATAGCTCACCACAATCTTGAACTCCTGGGCTCAAGGAATCCTCCTGCCTCAGCCTTTTGAGTAGCTGAGACTAAAGGCACATGCCACCATGTCTGACTTAAGTATTTTTTTATGGAATATGAACACATTATGATTATCTGTGTATAGTTATGGCATGGCATGAGTCTTCCAAAAATATTTAACTTTTTTTGTTTCTAATGGGAACACGTTTTTCTCATATACATACTCAGTTTGTTTTGCACTTTGGCACTTATGCTGTTTCTCTAATACTACCATATTTAGACATTCAGTGGAATTTTTAACAACATAAAGGTCACAGAAGAGAATGATGCACCTAATGAAGGGGAACTAGTAAATAGGGTGTATCTGTAACATACAGTGTGAGCTGTTGTCTAAATTCATGCTTTGCTGAGTCTTTTTAAAAATTGTCTGTGTTTTGCTTAATTCCTTTAGTAGTACTTTCAACCATGGAAAAACCAGTAAGAATACAAGAAAAACCAGTAAGAATACAAGAAGCTTAAGAAGAGCAATATAGTGTACTGCTTGAGAACTCTGGCTCAGGAATCAGGAATGTAAGGAGTCAATAATTACTAAAGCCATAATCACGACTTGGGACAACACTGTGGACCTCCCCTTCTGAGCTTCAGTTTGCACCTCACTAAGATGTGAAGACTGTGTTTTCTTGGGAGAAATAAATTAGTTACTTCATGCACAGTGCTGCTGATGGCACCTGGCACATAAGAGTGATCAACACATCGAGTTGCTCTCTTAATGAGGATGAACATCACTAATGTCATTTTCATCACAATTTCCCAAAACCCAGCCCTCCAAGACATTCGGGTTTATTTATCTATCTTTTATATTATGCTTATTTGTCTTACATATTTTGATTATCCCATATATCTGTATGCCTTTTGCTGAAGCACTCTAAGAGATAATATTACTGTTTTACAAATGTTTTCAGTTCTTTTCTTAACAAATGTGATGATTTGATTACAAGATACATTAGGAAAAATGTAATACTGCACAGCTGTACTACATTGTTGTAATATGCTCGCTACGTGAATCATTTGTCTGCTAGCATTGACAAATTATATTCTGATGTATAATCATCATATGATGGTTAAATGCCATGTAACATGGTGACACTGCACAAAATATGTCATTCTTATCCTCCAGTATCAGGATTATAAAAAGACGTGCCACACGTTCAAAGAGTCAAAATGTATATTCTTCTAGCAAATGTTTTTCAAATTTGTTTAATTTTGTCTCGACTTTTTTTTTAATGTTTGTTATCGCAGTCTCATTAATACATACGTGCACATCCTTTGCTCTAGCACAGTTATTAATACACAAATATGCAACTTTCTTTCAATGAGCCATATGATCCATGCTTATTCAACTTCAGAGAAATTCTTAAAACTAAGCAGAACCTTTGGTTTTACAAATAAACAAATGAAAGGACTATGCATGGGTTGCATCACCTATCCTAGCAACATAGATCTTGGCTAGAGATAAGATACAATAAATAGAAATGTAAATTTAAAATGGAAAAGGGGGAAGAAAAGCATTAGGAGGAGAAGCAGGCTGGAAAGAAAAGGGCTGCCGCTTAAACGGAAGCTGCGGCAGGTCACATCACCCACTCCTCTGTGTGTGTGCTTCGTGATTTTCATTCAGTTCAGCAAGATTCTCAAACAAAGTCCAGTGTCCTAAAAATATTTGGAACTATTACAAAGCATAAATTATAAATGTGTCAGGAAAATGGAAAAAGGTGTCTTGGGCCTACTTAAAGCACAAAATGATCTCGACCATTATTCAACAATGATATGAACATCTTTTATTTCATTTCTCCTTAACAGTTCCTTCTGTTTGCTATCATTTCCTGCTCAGCACCATGTCAATAATTACTAAATTAGCGGGACGCCTGTACAATTTCAGCTCAAGTGTTATTACTGACAAGTCAAACAATGGTGCTGATCGAAAAGATGGGACTCCATCTCCTTATTTAAATGGGCTGTGTTCAGAAGGAAAGATTGAATCCCCCTTTTTCTTCAGAAGAAGGAGGGAGGGAATGGTTTACATTTTGTGCAGCTCAAGGACATGAAGTTAGAGGAAATGCCTTTTTAACGTAAACCTCTTTTCATTTCCAGGGACAAAAATGAAGGTTATTGAAAAGAATCATGCTTGGTGGAAGAAGTAATTACATTTTTTTTTCAAATCTCAGAGGAATAATGCCTTCATATTTCCTGAGATGACCCAATTTGCACTACGATATGCTCCCTTAAATGTAAGTGTGTGGATGTCTTCTCCCTGCATTGTTTTTCACCAGTAAAGATGCCCTGTTTTACCTCTGATTAATTTCAGTACTGGACTCCCAATGCGCAAAAACAAGTGTACCAAGGTTGTCCCTTTTTACAACGATAAGTTTAAAATTAAAGACTTCTGGCCAGTTGTCCTGCCCTTCCCCCTGCCAAAAAAAGTTAAAGTGTCAAGTAGCTATAACTATAAACCATCTTCTCAAACCGTGCAAGTCGGAGACCCTCTCCTGCTTTGCAGTGGGAAGGAAGTAAAGTGACACAAGTGCTCCAAGGAGCAAGCTAATGCTCTGGGTCCAGCTGCCAGTGGATGGCTAAGTGGATAGGAGGGAAGGGTTCCTGACTCCACAGTTATTGTTCTCCAGCCCTATGTATATATGTGAAAATCTCAAGGACTCTGTTATCAACAGTTGCATAGAAACTAGCTTCAGGAATACATTTTCTCTACAATAAGACGTGTTTTAAATACTTTATTAAATATTTGTTAAAACATGTGTACCTAGCAATATGATTGCTGATGAAGAGTCCAAAACATGTTTACACCCCTTTGGAGCATTCTTTGATTATGTTGATGAAAATGTTTCAAGCACTTTCTGGATATTGATTTGCATTTGATTTATATAGGAATTCACTGAGCATAAAACTAAACTTATTTTTGAAATATCAGACAAACCTTCCATGACCTCTGATTTCTAATGAGGTAAATATTTTATATATGTATATATAAATATTTATATATATATACATATATGTGCATATATATAAATATTAATATATACATATATATATGCTTGTTCTAGTTTATTCACCATCACAGTATTGATTTTGGGAAAAATGATCATTCATGATATCATTTAACATATCAAGTGGTCTTAGTCTTAAATCTTTCAACCTCCAAAAAAAGATGATCATTTAAATTATGTTAATTAAGAAAATAAAAGAAGTATGGAGGTTTCTACCTTTTTAAAAGAAAGTTTTAGCTCTTCATTTCCTTTTACTTATTTTCTTACACCTGCTAGATAACGACTTAGATAATTTGGGGTGATTTGTTTTGAGAGTTGACAGAAAGCTAAAGTTTCTATCACATGCAATAACTCAAAGAGCACTGTACAGAAGCACTAGGGCAACCAGATGGTCAACAAACATGTGCATTGTGACACTTAGCAAAGAAAAATATCTTCTTTTCCACTAACATAAACTGCTGACACCCTGGATAAAGGATTATGACATTGGAATTTAGTGGTTAGTGCACATTTATGTCCCCGAGGAATGTAATCCACTTGATTGCTTATGCTCAAGAACACAATTGTAGATTTGGATAACTTCAGTAATAAATTTTAGGGTATGAAAAAACCCTCATTTGCTATTTTTCAGTGTTGGAAATTTATGGACAATCTCAAAGCTTTGACTAGTGATTGAGGGGACTCATAAGAAAGAGAAGAAAAGAAATGATAAAATAGGGGAGGGAGGCAAGATGGCAACAGAACAGGCTGGAGCAAGAGAGTCTCACAAAAGCAAGTATTCATAAAGACTCTTTTTGTGAGTGGGTGTGTGCCAGTGGGTGACTGAAAGTCCATCTAAACGGAGACTTGGATTTTTGTACCCAGGGCTCTTCTCCGGAGGTGACTGCAATCCACCAACCACTCTTCGATTGGAGCCCCAGCATCCAGGATCATCTGCTGTTCTTGGATCCTATTGAGAGGAGGCAGCAGAGAACAGCTGCTCCTCACCACCTGGCACTTGGCCCACGCCCTTACCTACTGCAGCAGGCCAGACACTAGCAGCAGGAACCATGGAGAAGGCAGGATGTGAAAATCCAGAATGCAGCCCTGCTACCGGTGAGGAGACACCAGCCAGTGCCATCTCCATCTTCTCATCTTCTCTGTCCTGGGACTGGGCAGAGACCCACATTGCCCTGCACAGCTCCGTCCAACCTCAAACCTGGGACCCAGAGGCTTGCCCTGAACCCCTCAGACTCAGAGCGAGAGGCACTATCCCCATGCTGGAATAGGCACAGACACATCTAATCTTAGTGGGAGACGACGGCAGAGGCAGAAGCAGCTGAGTTGGGTGACTCTGGATCTGACCCATCCTCCTCCCACAGTAGGCCATGGGGCAACTGTCCCATGCTGAGAGTAACGCTATCAGCCTGTGCTGAGAGTGAAGGGGATGGGCAACAGACCAAAACCACTCCCTAACGTGGTATACGATCTCTGTGGCAGTGCTTGAAAAAGGAACCTGAGTTATAGAAACAGCCACAGAGCAAGTTTTTTGTTTGTTTGTGTGGTTTTTTGGTTTTTTCTTCTATCTTTGTTTTGTTTATGTTTTTATACTTGCTTTGTTTCTGTTATTTTAATTTTGCTTTTTTAGATTTTCTGTTTGTGTATGGGTCTCTTTTAGGGCAAGTACATCAATGCGGGGGGGGGGGTTGTTTGTTTGTACAAATATCTGTATGTGTTTTTTGTTTGCTGTTTGTTTCTCCTGTCTTTGTTTTTCTGTGTGCTTGTTAGTTGGTGTGTCTATCTGTTTTCCGTCTTCTCTCTTCAGCTTCCTGTCATCTTCCTCCTTCCCTTTTTCATTCTTTTCCTTTTTTTTAAATTATAAAGATGTGGGGTACAATTCAGAGCTAGGTACACAAATGTTGATTATGTAGTTACCCTTGCTGATGAGGTATACCCCTCCATCCCCTAGCAGTTTCCCCCACTACTGCCAATCCCTTTCTTATAGTATTATACTTGTTCAAGGTTCGCTTATGAGTAAGACCATATGGTACTCTGTTCTTTTTTTCTGTGATAGATCACTGAGCATGGTTGACTCTAAATCCATCCAAGTTGCTGTGAAGTCCATACGTTTGTTCTTCTTTATGGCTGTGCAATATTCCATTGTGAATATGTACCACGTTCTTTAATCCAGTCCAGCTTCGATGGGCATCATGGTTGGTTCTGCGTTTTTGCTATTGAATAGAATTGCAACAAACATACGTGCGCAGGTTTTTTGTTTTTTTTTTGCAGAATGATTTGAGTTCCTCTGGGTATATTCCCATTAGGGGAATTGCTGGATCTTATGGAAAATCAATTTTTACTTCTTTCAGAAATCGCCACGCTGTCTTCCAAAGAGGTTGTGCTAGTTTGCATTCCCACCAGCAGTGTAGAAGCGTTCCTTTTTCTCTGCATCCTTGCCACCATCTGTTGTTTGCTTTATTAATGATGGCCATTCTTACTGGGGTTAGGTGGTATCTCAATGTGGTTTTGATTTGTACTTCTCTGATGATGAGTGAGGCTGAGCACTTTTTCATCTGTCTGTTGGTGCCCATATATCTTCTTTTGAGAAGTGTTGATTCATGTCTTTTGCCCGCTTTTTAATGGGGCTGTTTGCTTTTTTCCTTTCAATGCATTTGAGTTCCTTGTAGATTCTAGATGTTAGACCTTTGTCAGATATACAGTTGGCAAATATTTTTTCTCATTCTGTGGACTGTCTCCCTGCTCTCTTGATGGATTCTTTTGCTTTGTAGAAGCTCGTTAGTTTGATGAGGTCCAACTTGTTATCTTATTTCTTTAGGTAAAGGCATTTATGGTTCTGCATAGGAATTTGTTGCAAGTTCCAATTTCCATAAGCTTGTCTCCTGCATTTTCTAAGATTCTTATAGTTTGAGGTTTCATGTTTAGGTCTTTGATCCTTTAGAGTTAATTTTTTTGTGTATAGTGATAGGTAGAGGTCCTGTTTCGATCTTCTGCTTGTGATCAGCCAGTTTTCCCAGCACCATTTACTGAATAGGTTCTCTTCTCCCCAGAGGTTGTTGTTGGAGGCTTTGTCAAAGATGAGTTGGTTGAGAAATTGAGGCTTTGCTTCTGGAATCTCTATCTGTTCCATTGCTCTATGTGTCTGTTTTTGTAGCAATACCAGGCTGTTTTGATTACTGTAGACTTATTGTAAAGTTTGAAGTCTGGAAGTGTGATACTTCTCACTTTGTTTCTTTTGCTAAGGATTGTTTTGGCTATTTGTGGTGGTTTATGTTTCCATATGAATTTCTGTATTGTCATTTCCAGGTCTGAGAAGAATGATGTTGGTAACATAATGGGTATTGTGTTGAATCTGTAGATTGCCTTTGGTAGGATGGACATTTTAACAATGTTGATTTTTCCTATCCATGAGCATGGAATATTTTTCCATTTGTTTGTGTCTTCTTGGATTTCTTTGAGCAGTGTATTGTTCTCATTGTAAAAGTCTTTCAGTTCTCTGGTTAGGAAGATGCCAAGGTATTTCATTTTATTGTGGCTATTGTGAATGGATTGTGCTTTTAATTTGGGTCTCTGCCTGCTTGTTTTGGTGTATAGCAATGCAACTGTCTTTTGCACATTTATTTTGTTCCCTGAGACTTTGTCAAAGTCTCTTTATCAGTGCAAGTGGGTTTTTGACAGATTCTCTTGGATGTTCAAGGTGTAGGATCATATCATCAGCAAAGAGGGATAACATGACTTCCTCTTTTCCTATTTGGATACTCCTGATTTCCTTCTGTTGTCTAATTGCCCGAGCTAATACTTCCAACACAATGTTGAACAAGAGAGGTGAGAATGGGCAGCCTTGTCTTTTTCCAGTTTTCAGGGGGAAATGTTTCCAATTTCTGTCCATTTAGCAATATGTTAACTGTGAGTTTATCATAGATGGCACTTACTATTTTGGGTATGTTCCTTCTATACCTAGGTGTTTGAAGGTTTTTATCAAGAAAGGATGCCTGATTTTCTCAAAAGCTTTTTCTGCATCTAATGAGATAATCATGTGGTTCTTGTTTTTACTCTGTTGATGTATTTAATTACATTTATGGTCTTGTGAAGGTTGAACCAGCCCTGCATCCTGGGGATGAATCCTCCTTGGTCATGGTGGATGATTTTTGAGATGTGTTTTTGGATCTGAATTGCTAGAATCTTGCTGAGGATTTTTGCATCTATGTTTATAAGGGATATTAGCCTGTAGTTCTCTTTTGTTGTTGGATCTTTACCCGGTTTGGATATCAGTGTGATGTTAGCTTCATAAAAAGATTTGGGGAGAATTCCATCTTTCTCAATTGCCTGGAATGCTTTCAATAGGATTGGTATCAGTTCCTCCTTGTATGTTTTGTAGAATTTTGGTGGAAAGCCATCCGGTCCAGGGATTTTTTTTTTTTTGTAGGTAGTTTTCTAATGATGGAGTCAATCTCCTGGGTTGTTATTAGTCTATTTAGGGTCTCAATGTCTTCTTGTTTCAACCTGGGGAGGTTGTGTGATGTCAGAAAGTCCTCCCTTTCATTTAGGTTATGAAGTTTGTTTCCATGTAGATGTAGATAATAATCTCTGATAATCTTTTGTATTTCTTTGAGGTCAGTTGTGATTTGATCTTTTGTATTTCTGATTGTGTTTATTAGGGCCCTTTCTCTCTTTTTCTTGGTCATTCTGGCTAAGGGTCTATCAATCTTGTTAATTCTTTCAAAAAACCAACTTTTAAAAAATGTTTTCTATGATATTTTTATCTTCCATATCCTGTATTTGGGCTCCTATTTTTGTGATTTGGATTCTTCTACTAAAGTTGGGTTTTGGTGGTCTTCTCTTTCCACCTCCCTTAGGTGATTTGTTAGGCTCTCCATTTGTGATCTTTCCGTTTTCTGGATGTGTGCTCATAGAGATATAAATTCCCCTCTTAGAACTGTTTTCATGGCATCCCAGGGGTTTTGGGAAGATGTTTCTTCATTTTTATTTTTTTCCAGGAATATTTTAATTTGTGCTTTGATTTCAGTGTGACCCAGTAGTTGTTTAGCATCATGCTGTTTAGTGTCCAAGTCTTTGTGATTTTTAGGGAAATGTTATTGTTGTTGATATTTATTTTATTCCACTGTGGTCTGAAAATGTGCATGGGAAGATTTCAACCTTATGTAATTTTTTTATGCTTGATTTGTGGCCAAGGATGTGATTGATCTTGGAGTACATTCCATGTGATGATGAGTAGAATGTATATTCTGTGGTTGTTGGATGGGATAATCTGTAGGTATCTATTAAATCCATTTGGTCGAGTGTCAAGTTTAGGTTCTGGATCTCCTTGTTGATTTTTTGCTTCGATGATCTATCTAGGGCTGTTAGTGGGATATTCAAGTCCCCTGCTATAATAGTGTTAGAGTCAATATCTGTTTTTAAGTTTACTTCGTAGTTGCTTTATAAATCCTGGTACTCCTGTGTTGGGTGCATAAATGATTAGGATGGATATTTCTTGTTGATGGATTGAAGCTTTTGTCATTATATAGTGTCCTTTGGCATCTTTTAAATTTTTGATAGCTTAAAGGTTTTTTTTTCCTGATATTAAGATTGCAACTTCTGCCTTCTTTTGTGATCCATTTGCCTGGAGATTCATTTTCCATCCTATAACTTTGAGACTGTATGTGTCCCTAGTGGTGAGATGAGTCTCCTGGATGCAGCAAATAATTGGGTCTTGGTTTCTTATCCAGTTTGCCATTCTGTGTCTTTTCTGTGTTGTATTTAGTCCATTCACTTTCAGGCTGATTATTGAAATGTGATTGGTTATTGCTGTCATGAGGTTCTTATACAATTATTTCTTTGTTTGCTTGCTTTCTTTTGGTTTGGGGGTTGATGTATGTGTGTGTTTTTAAGTTTCTTGTTGTGCTATATTCTCTGTTGATTCTGTGCTCTGCTGTTTTCTTGGTAAGTGTGTGGTCATATTTATTTTTCTTTCTTCTGTGTTTAATACTTTTTTAAGTGTCTCCTATAGAGCTGGTCTGGAAGTTGCATAATCTCTTAGGAATTGGATATTTGGGAAGGATTTTAATTCTCCATCACTGATGAAACTGAGTTTGGCTGGATAGGAAATTCTTGGTTGAAATGGTTTTTCTTTGAGGACTTTGAACATAGGGCTCCAGTCCCTTCTTGTTTGTAGTGTTTCTGCTGATAGGTCTGCTGCTATTCTGATTGGTTTTCCCCAGTAGGTAGTCTGACTTTTCTCTCTTGTTACCTTTAGGATTTTTTTCTTTTGTGCTTACTTTGTATAGACGAGTTACTATGTATCTGGGGTTGGTCTTCTCATTTGATGTCTTGTGGGGGTTCTCTGTATCTCTTGTGTTTGGCTGGTCACATCTCTGGCAGATAGGGAAAGTTTTCTTGGATTGCCTTCTGGAATACTTGCTCCAAGTTGTTCTCCATTTCCTTTTCTTCTTCTGGGATACCAATCAGGCATAGATTCAGCCTCTTGATATAGTCGCATAACTCTTGTAGTCTCTGTTCTTTATTCTTTCTTTCTGAGTCTTAATTCTATGTTTTTTACAGATTGTGTTAATTCCATGTTCTGGTCTCTTACAAGTCTTTCAGTGTTGCATCTTGTCTTTCTTGAGTCTTATTCACTCTTTCCATCCATTGCCTAATTCCTGTCATATTCTGGGGTCAGTCATTGGTGACTTCCATTGTTTGGGAACCAAGGTCTGATTTTTCAGGAATTTTGTCTTTGGGACACTTGAAATTGCCTGAAGTTCTCCTTTGATTTTTCCTCATTTGTGACTGATCTCTTGTTTTTCTCTTTAGTTCTGTTATTTCCCTTCTGATGTTGCTCATTCCTTTATTATTCTCTGATCTGGGCTCTGGATTTGTTCTAATTTGAAATGCAATGGTGGATAGGAAGCTTTGTTGTCTCTTGTAGTTTTTGAAATTTGAATAAAGTAGGGGATGGGGCACTGGGATTCAGAAATTACTTGCAAATTACAACGTTTGCTTATTGTGGTATGTGTTCCCTGACACCCACTCCCCTCCACCACCCTATATGATAATGCAAAGCTGAAACCAAGGCAAAAAACAATTGAACACACACACACACACACACACACACACAAACTGGAATAACAATAAAGTGAAACAAAAAAAAACAACAAAAAAACTCCAAGAAAACTAAACACACACACACATGCCTAGTACAAAGTGAATAGAGAAGAAAAATAGAAAGATTGAAGGGAAAGAAAAAAAAAAGAAGAAATTCAGGTTGAACATATATAGACACACACCTTAAACTATAAAAAATGAAAACAAAAAAAGCCCAGAAGAACAAAAGAACAAAAACAAGCCAACAACAATAACCAAATTTAAAGATGAACACTCAATCATTCACATACACACATAAACAGAAAACAACACATAAAAGAAGAAAGAAACAAAAACAGAAAAGAAAAAAAACTGGGAGGGAGATTCAGATCGAACCCTCACATACACATTCATGCACAAAGGAAAACGTATTTTAAAAAATAAATGAACTAACAAACAAACAGTCAAAAATTTAAAAAACATGGAAAATTAGAAAAAAATCCTGCCCTCCTGTGGCAGGCTCTGTAATTGTTCCTCTAATCAGGTCTTGCAGAGTCACCTCTTTCACTCTCTCCTGTGTCCAAAGCAGAAAGGATGAATGGCAGTGGAGGTGGGTGGGACTGCAGTCCTCCCCTCCCACTCCCATATGGTCAGGGAAATCTCCTCTGGTGGATTGTCTCTTCTCCAGGTATGAGCTCCTTGAGGGTGACCCAGCCAGGCCTATGCTGGAATGGAGTTCTCCTACTGCGACTGACGTCCAGGTTCTGCCTGGATTCGTTCCTTTCAATTGTGGCCCAACTGTGTGGGTCTGACGTTCAGAGGATTGCTGGGGAGGAGGGGATTTGGGTCAGTCCTGGACTCACCACTGATCTCTATGGAGTTCTGCCTCATCTTTTACTGGCCACACCCTTTGTCCCAAGGTTGGATCAGGGTAGGAGATGGGGCACCTGGAACCCAGCACTCATCAGGTCCCTCCGAAGTTTGTGTTTTCAGGATATTCCCTCTTGGTCACGATCAATCCCTGAGTTGTTGAACTGCCAGTAACAGAGTTTGGGGCTGTTTTTCCATGGTGAGCAAGTTGGAGCACTTTCCTGCTCCTCCTTCCAGATGGTTGCAGGGTGCCCCTCTGGTCTTCTTTCATGGGACTTTGCCTCTGGACATCCTCCACAGCCCCTGCTGCCAGTACCCTGCCAGATGCTGTAGTGGTGAGGCAAAGCCAGGAGCCGGCAGTCTCTCTCTTGCTGCACAACTGAGGGAGAGCCTGGGGTGATGGTCTCTGCCGTTTTTTCACTGAAAAACTTTTTTCCATTAAAAAAAAACAATGGCGCTCATCTTCTGCAACTTGGGAAGAACCAGGGACCAAGCAGAGAAACTGCAGCACCAGATGTTGCACCAGGGGCCTGGCCACTTGCTCACGAGCCCCTACTTAGGCAGTTTCTCCCAGCATTTTCTTCCCAAGTAGGGTTTGTTGATTAAGAAAAAGAAAAAAAAGAAAGAAAAAGAAAACAAACAAAAATGTCACTGGCTTCTACATCCCAGGAGTCACCAGGGTCCAAGTCCAGCAACTGTGGCGCCAGCCACTGCACCAGGAAAGCCCTGGTGGCTAACTCTCTAGCCCTCACTCAGTCAGTAACTCACACTCCCACTCACTCACCAGCACGTACACAAAATTTTCCATACACTCACTCATTCACATGGGGACACACATAGTCCGATTGGCTAGGCTGTCATCTTCCCGATCAACCTCCTTTTCCTTTTTCTTATCTCATTTTGTTTTTAGAGTGCAAACAGATACCCCACTGCATGAACAGAAAGAAATTAAAATAAGAATCTTTTAGTTTCCTGGGTCAACACAGATCCAACAGCAGATCTCAAAAATCATCCACCATGACCAAGTAGTCTTCATCCTTAGGATGTAGTGCTAGTTCAACATCCACAAGACCATAAATGTAATTAAATACATCAACATATATAAAAACAAAAACCACATGATTATATCATTAGACACAGAAAAAGCTTTCAATAAAATTCACCATCCCTTCTTGATAAAAAACCTTGAACATCTAGGCATAGATGGAACATACCTCAAAATAGTAAGAGCCATCTAAGAGAAACCCACAGCCAACATACTACTAAGCAGGCAGATATTGGAGCCATTTCCCCTGAAAACCAGAAAAGGAAAGGATGCCCACTCTCATCTCTCCTCTCCAACATAGTATTGGAAGTCCTAGCTAGAGTAATCAGACAAGAGAAGGAAATTGGGGTATTCAAACAGGAAAAGAGGAAGTTAAGTTATCCCTTTTTGCAGATGACATGATTCTATATCTTGAAAACCTAAAATAATCTGTTAAAAACCTCCTTGCACTCAAAAATGGTCTTTGGAAAAGTCTTAGGGTATAAAGTAAATGTGCAAAAGACAGTCACATTTCTATACACAAACAATAAACTAACAAAAACTTAAATAAAAAGCAAGATCCCATTCACAATAGCCACAAAAAATGAAATTACTTGGCACCTTCCAAACCAGAGAAATTTCTTTACAACAAGAAATACAAAACACTGCTCAAAGAAATCAAAGATGACACAAACAAATGGAAAAATATTCCATGATAATGGATTGGAAGAATCAACATTGTTAAGATGTCCATCCTACCCAAGGCAATCTACAGGTATAATGCAATGCCCATTAAATTACCAGCATCATTCTTCTCAGACCTGGAAACAACAATACAGGAATTCATACGAAAACATAAATGACCACAAATAGCCAAAACAATCCTCTGCAAAACAAAAAACAAAGTGACAGATAGCACATTCTCAGACATTATCTTTATTTTTATGGCTACAACAACCCAAATAGCCTGGCATTGGTACAAGCAAAGGCATAGAGACCACTGGAACAAGATAGAAATTCTGGAGGCAAACCTCAATTTCTTCAATAAAGCCTCCACCATCTACCACTGGGAAGAGGAGAAACTATTCAGTAAATGGTGCTGGGAAAACTGGCTGTCCATACATGCAGAAGATTAAAACAAGACCCCTACCTATCACCATTTACAAAAATCAACTCTAAATGCATAAAAAACTATACATAAAACCTCAAATTATAAGAAAATGCACGAGACACATTTATGGAAATTGTAATTGGCAACCAATTCCTGATCAAAACCCCAAGTGCCTATGCCATAAAAGATAAGATAGATAAGTGGGACCTCTTCAAACTGAAAAGCTTCCGCAAAGCTAAAGAAACCATCAAGAGAGCAGGGAGTCAGCCCACAGATTGGAAAAAAATATTTGCCAATTGTATATCTGACAAAGGTGTAACATCTAGGTTCTACAAGGAATTCAAATGTGCTGTAAAGAAAAAAACAAATAGCACCATTACAAAATGGGCAAAAGATATGAATAGGCACTTCTCAAAAGAAGACATGTGAGCAGCCAACTACATGAAAAAATGCTCAACCTCACCAGTCATCAAAGAAATGCAAATTAAAACCACACTGAGATATCACCTAACTCCAGTTAGGATGGCCATCATCAACAACTCGAAAAACAATAGATACTGTAGAGGATGCAGGGAAAAGGGAATACTTCTACACTGTTGGTGGTAGTGTAAACTAGTACAACCTCTGTGGAAAACAGTTTGGTGATTCCTAAAAGATCTAAAAATCGACCTTCCATATGATTGGAATGGATTGGAAGAATCAACATTGTTAAGATGTCCATCCTACCCAAGGCAATCTACAGGTATAACGCAATGCCCATTAAATTACCAGCATCATTCTTCTCAGACCTGGAAACAACAATACAGGAATTCATATGAAAACATAAATGACCACAAATAACCAAAACAATCCTCTGCAAAACAAATTACGGATTACGGAATCCCCCTTCTGGGAATATACCTGGAGGAACTCAAGTCACTCCTTGAAAACAATACCTGCACATGTGTTTATTGCAGCATTATTCACAACAGCAAAAATATGGAACCAATTGTACTGCCCATCGAAAGAGAACTGGATAAAAAAAAAATGTGGTACATTTACACGTTGGAATATTATGCAGTCATAAAGAAGGTCAAAATTAGGAACTTTGCAGCAACTTGGATGGGCATCGAGTCTATAATAATAGTGAGTGATCTATCTCAGAAACAAATAACGGAGTACCACGTTTTCACTCATACATGGACCTTGAACAATTATTATAATACTGTAAGAAAGATATTGGCAGTAGTAGGAAACTACCAGCGGAGGGGGGTGTGGGGTTGGTAGTAATGGGAAACCGTCAGGGGTGGGGGGCACACCTCGTCACCAAGGTCACCTGAATAATGAACATTTGTATACTAACCCTGAATTGCACCCCACATCTTTAAAATACAAATTTAAAAAAAGAAAAGAATAATAGAAATCTTTGTGACATTTAAATGTCATCATTTTATTGGATTTGTGTATGAGTCACTCATTCTATTGGCTATTTTTTTTGGTCTCTCAGTTGACTGAATGATCTGATTGTGTTCATCAGTACTGAACCTCTCAAGTCCTTCAGTGTATGTTTTGTTGTACAGAATGTGTAGAAACATTTTTTGAGCTATCATCTTTTTGAGTAAATTATTTTTCACATTGGGTTTATTTCTTTGTTTAATATTAATATTTTTGTCAGATGTTTTGGAATTTTGAGGCGCTCCCTAGTAATTTGGGTAGATTTGTAGATGGCATCTTAATAGGAAAAGCACATAGATAGAATACAACTGGTATTTCAATATTTTACTAATGGGAATTGGTGGTATTATGAAACATGGTACACTCCATGTTTTGCAGGGAGTGTAAATGAAGGGACTGGTGGTCTTTCTAGGTATACCTTAACACCCTCCTCTTGAGTGGGACTCCTTACTGACACCTTGTTTGGTGTGGGTTTGTAGAACTATTTTGAAGTTGGTGTTTTGTAATTAATGAACATTAACATCTCTTGTGGGATATAATACCCTTGATTACTTATGCTCAGGAAAACAATTGTAGATTTGGATAATTTTAATAATGAGTCTTAGGTTATGATGTTGGCAATGCCAAAGGATCTTTTCAAATAGTGACCACTATAAAAAATTGTTTAATTAGACATTATTAATTTAGACATTTTTAGCATGCACGTCTCAAATAAAGCATGAACCCACTACTAAAGTAATAGCTTCTCCAGGATTATTTGATGGTGTGGTCAGATTGCCTGGGGTCAATGTCTAGCCCCTCTATATTCTAGCTGGGTGTCTTTAAGCAAGCTCCTTAACATTTTCCCCTTATGTAACATGGAGACAGTGATTCAGTAATATTGACTGCCTCATAGGGTGATTGTGAGAACTGAATGAATTAGAGTTGAATGAAAGAGTTCAGAACCATGCCTTACACAGAGTATATGCTTGCTAAAAAGGAGTTATTGTTATCATCATTATCATTATTATTGTCGTCATGGCAGAATGATTCTATAGGCTATCTTGGTTATATCATTTTCTCAAATTTATAAGCTTGCTCTTTCTAAATCAAGGTGGAATTGCCCTTTGTCAGTTGCACTCTCCATTAGGCAAATGAACTATCTCTATCAACGGAAGCCACAGAAAATGGTCTACTGTTATGTACTGACACAACCAATTTACTTACCATTCCTTCATTCAACAGATATTTACCAAGTGCTCATTATGTGCAACACAGTCTATGAAAACGAGGATGTCCCCAGAATATGGCTGACAGTGTAGTGAGATGATAAATCAAGAGATATGATTATATACACAAATACATATATGTGTGTGTGTACTTATTGATAGAAGAATTATAAAAAACGTTTTTGAGAGTCTTGAAGAAGAAAAAAAGAGACATTACAAAATTAATTTATTGAACTTATTTATCAAACACCTAGGTGATTCCAGTAAAGATTACTAGTCCTATCAGGTGACAATCTGTCCTGTATGACAGTTAACACTTCATAATACTAGAGAGGATAAAGAATAGACTCCTTTGGGAGGCTGAGGTGAGTGGATTGCCTGAGCCCGTGGGTTCGAGTCCCGCCTGGGCAACTTGGTGAGACCTCATCTCTAC